>NW_027189767.1:0-94079 GCF_040958095.1 Procambarus clarkii | reverse complement strand
GCGATTTTCGCAGCTGGCTACCGGCCAAAAATAGCGCGATTTTCGCCGCTAGCGGCCAAAAACCGTGAGATTTTCGCCGCTAGCGGCCAAAAATCGGGCGATTTTCGCCGCTAACGGCCGAAAACCGCGCTATTTTCGACGCTAGCGGCCAGAAACCATGCGATTTTTGCCGGTGGCGGGCAAAAATCGCGCGAATTTCGCCGCTACCTGCCAAAAATCGACCGATTTTCGCCGCTAGCGGCCAAAAAAGGGTCTATTTTCGCCGCAAGCGGCCAAAAATGGGGTGATTTTCGCCGCTATGGGCACAAAATCGTGCAAATTTCGCCGCTAGCGGCCAAAAACCAAGCGATTTTTGCAGCTGACGGGCAAAAATCGCGTGATTTTCGCCGCTACCGGCCAAAAACCGCGTGATTTAGCCGCTAGCGGCCAAAAATCGTGCGATTTTTATAGCTGGCGGGCAAAAATCGCGCGATTTAAGCCGCTAGCGGCCAAAAATCGTGCAAATTTCGCCGCTAGCGGCCAAAAATCGTCCGAATTTCACCGCTAGCGGCCAAAAATCGCGCGATTTTCGCCGCTAGCGGCCAGAAACTATGCGATTTTTGCAGCTGGCGGGCAAAAATAGCGCGATTTTCGCCCCTACCGGCCAAAAACCGCGCGATTTTCGCCGCTAGCGGCCAAAAACCATGCGATTTTCGCAGCTGGCGGGCAAAAATCACGATTTTCGCCGCTGCCTGCCAAAAACCGCGCGATTTTCGCCGCTAGCGGCCAAAAACCATGCGATTTTCGCGGCTGGCGGGCAAAAATCAAGATTTTCGCCGCTAGCGGCCAAAAACTGTGCGATTTTCGCAGCTAGTGGCCAAAATCGGGCGATTTTTGCCGGTAACGGCCGAAAACCGCGCTATTTTGCGCAAAAACCACGCGATTTTCGCAGCTGGCGGGCAAAATCGCGAATTTCGCAGCTAGCGGCCAAAAATAGCGTGATTTTCGCCGCTACCGGCCAAAAAACGCGCGATTTTCGCCGCTAGCGGCCAAAAACCATGCGATTTTCGCAGCTGGCGGGCAAAAATCGCGATTTTCGCAGCTACCGGCCAAAAATAGCGCGATTTTCGCCAATAGCCGCCAAAAACCGTGCGACTTAAGCCGCTAGCGGATTAAAATCGGGCGATTTTTGCCACTAACGGCCGAAAACCGCGCTATTTTGCGCAGAAACCATGCAATTTTCGCAGCTGGCGGGCAAAAATCGCGATTTTCGCCGCTACGGCCAAAAATAGCGCGATTTTCGCCGCTACCGGCAAAAAACCGCGCGATTTTCGCCGCTAGCGGCCAAAAATCGGGCGATTTTTGCCGCTAACTGCCGAAAACTGCGCTATTTTCGACGCTAGCGGCCAGAAACCATGCGATTTTTGCCGCTACCGGCCAAAAACCTCGCGACTTTTGCCGCTAGCGGCCAAAAACCATGCGATTTTTGCAGCTGGCGGGCAAAAATAGCGCTATTTTCGCCGCTACCGGGCAAAAATCGACCGATTTTCGCCGCTAGCGGCCAAAAAAGGGGCTATTTTCGCCGCAAGCGGCCAAAAATGGGGTGATTTTCGCCGCTATGGGCACAAAATCGTGCAAATTTCGCCGCTAGCGGCCAAAAACCAAGCGATTTTTGCAGCTGACGGGCAAAAATCGCGTGATTTTCGCCGCTACCGGCCAAAAACCGCGTGATTTTAGCCGCTAGCGGCCAAAAATCGTGCGATTTTTATAGCTGGCGGGCAAAAATCGCGCGATTTAAGCCGCTAGCGGCCAAAAATCGTGCAAATTTCGCCGCTAGCGGCCCAAAATCGTCCGAATTTCACCGCTAGCGGCCAAAAATCGCGCGATTTTCGCCGCTAGCGGCCAGAAACTATGCGATTTTTGCAGCTGGCGGGCAAAAATAGCGCGATTTTCGCCGCTACCGGCCAAAAACCGCGCGATTTTCGCCGCTAGCGGCCAAAAACCATGCGATTTTCGCAGCTGGCGGGCAAAAATCACGATTTTCGCCGCTGCCTGCCAAAAACCGCGCGATTTTCGCCGCTAGCGGCCAAAAACCATGCGATTTTCGCGGCTGGCGGGCAAAAATCCAGATTTTCGCCGCTAGCGGCCAAAAACTGTGCGATTTTCGCCGCTAGCGGCCAAAAATCGGGCGATTTTTGCCGCTAACGGCCGAAAACCGCGCTATTTTCGACCCTAGCGGCCAGAAACCATGCGATTTTTGCATCTGACGGGCAAAAATCGCGCGAATTTCGTCGCTACCTGCCAAAAATCGACCGATTTTCGCCGCTAGCGGCCAAAAAAGGGGCTATTTTCGCCGCTAGTGGCACAAAATCGTGCAAATTTCGCCACTAGCGGCCAAAAATCGTGCGAATTTCGCCGCTAGCGGCCAAAAATAGCGCGATTTTCGCCGCTAGCGGCCAGAAACTATGCGGTTTTTGCAGCTGGCGGGCAAAAATAGCGCGATTTTCACCGCTACCGGCCAAAAACCGCGCGATTTTCGCCGCTAGCGGCCAAAAACCATGCGATTTTCGCAGCTGGCGGGCAAAAATCGCGATTTTCGCCGCTACCGGCTAAAAATAGCGCGATTTTCGCCGCTAGCGGCCAAAAACCGTGCGATTTTCGCCGCTTGCGGCCAAAAATCGGGCGATTTTCGCAACTGGCGGGCAAAAATCGCGATTTTCGCCGCTACCGGCCAAAAATAGCGTGATTTTCGCCGCTAGCGGCCAAAAATCGGGCGATTTTTGCCGCTAACGGCCGAAAACCGCGCTATTTTGCGCAAAAACCATGCGATTTTCGCAGCTGGCGTTCAAAAATCGCGATTTGCGCCGCTACCGGCCAAAAACCCCGCGATTTTCGCCGCTAGCGGCCAAAAACTATGCGATTTTCGCAGCTGGCGGGCAAAAATCGCGATTTTCGCCACAACCGGCCAAAAATAGCGCGATTTTCGCCGCTACTTGCCATAAACCGTGCGAATTTCGCCGCTACCTGCCAAAAACCGCGCGATTTTCACCGCTTGCGGCCAAAAACCATGCGATTTTCGCAGCTGGCGGGCAAAAATAGCGCGATTTTTGCCGCTACCGGCCAAAAACCGCGCGACTTTTGCCGCTAGCGGCCAAAAACCATGCGATTTTTGCAGCTGGCGGGCAAAAATAGCGCTATTTTCGCCGCTACCGGCCAAAAACCGCGCGATTTTCGCCGCTAGCGGCCAAAAACTATGCGATTTTCGCAGCTGGCGGGCAAAAATCGCGATTTTCGCCGCTACCGGCCAAAAATAGCGCGATTTTCGCCGCTAGCGGCCGAAAACCGTGCGATTTTCGCAGCTAGTGGCCAAAAATCGGGCGATTTTTGCCGGTAACGGCCGAAAACCGCGCTATTTTGCGCAAAAACCACGCGATTTTCGCAGCTGGCGGGCAAAAATCGCGAATTTCGCAGCTAGCGGCCAAAAATAGCGTGATTTTCGCCGCTACCGGCCAAAAAACGCGCGATTTTCGCCGCTAGCGGCCAAAAACCATGCGATTTTCGCAGCTGGCGGGCAAAAATCGCGATTTTCGCCGCTACCGGCCAAAAATAGCGCGATTTTCGCCGCTAGCAGCCAAAAACCGTGCGATTTTCGCCGCTAGCGGCCAAAAAAATCGCGATTTTCGCCGCTAGCGGCCAAAAACCATGTGATTTTTGCAGCTGGCGGGCAAAAATAGCGCTATTTTCGCCGTTACCGGCCAAAAACCGCGCAATTTTCGCCGCTACTACCCAAAAACTATGCGATTTTCGCAGCTGGCGGGCAAAAATCGCGATTTTCGCCGCTTCCGGCCAAAAATAGCGCGATTTTCGCCAATAGCCGCCAAAAACCGTGCGATTTTCGCCGCTAGCGGATTAAAATCGGGCGATTTTTGCCACTAACGGCCGAAAACCGCGCTATTTTGCGCAGAAACCATGCAATTTTCGCAGCTGGCGGGCAAAAATTGCGATTTTCGCCGCTACCGGCCAAAAATAGCGCGATTTTCGCCGCTACCGGCAAAAAACCGCGCGATTTTCGCCGCTAGCGGCCAAAAATCGGGCGATTTTTGCCGCTAACTGCCGAAAACTGCGCTATTTTCGACGCTAGCGGCCAGAAACCATGCGATTTTTGCCGCTACCGGCCAAAAACCTCGCGACTTTTGCCGCTAGCGGCCAAAAACCATGCGATTTTTGCAGCTGGCGGGCAAAAATAGCGCTATTTTCGCCGCTACCGGGCAAAAATCGACCGATTTTCGCCGCTAGCGGCCAAAAAAGGGGCTATTTTCGCCGCAAGCGGCCAAAAATGGGGTGATTTTCGCCGCTATGGGCACAAAATCGTGCAAATTTCGCCGCTAGCGGCCAAAAACCAAGCGATTTTTGCAGCTGACGGGCAAAAATCGCGTGATTTTCGCCGCTACCGGCCAAAAACCGCGTGATTTTAGCCGCTAGCGGCCAAAAATCGTGCGATTTTTATAGCTGGCGGGCAAAAATCGCGCGATTTAAGCCGCTAGCGGCCAAAAACCATGCGATTTTCGCAGCTGGCGGGCAAAAATCGCGATTTTCGCCGCTACCGGCCAAAAATAGCGCGATTTTCGCCGCTAGCAGCCAAAAACCGTGCGATTTTCGCCGCTAGCGGCCAAAAAAATCGCGATTTTCGCCGCTAGCGGCCAAAAACCATGTGATTTTTGCAGCTGGCGGGCAAAAATAGCGCTATTTTCGCCGTTACCGGCCAAAAACCGCGCAATTTTCGCCGCTACCACCCAAAAACTATGCGATTTTCGCAGCTGGCGGGCAAAAATCGCGATTTTCGCCGCTTCCGGCCAAAAATAGCGCGATTTTCGCCAATAGCCGCCAAAAACCGTGCGATTTTCGCCGCTAGCGGATTAAAATCGGGCGATTTTTGCCACTAACGGCCGAAAACCGCGCTATTTTGCGCAGAAACCATGCAATTTTCGCAGCTGGCGGGCAAAAATCGCGATTTTCGCCGCTACCGGCCAAAAATAGCGCGATTTTCGCCGCTACCGGCAAAAAACCGCGCGATTTTCGCCGCTAGCGGCCAAAAATCGGGCGATTTTTGCCGCTAACTGCCGAAAACTGCGCTATTTTCGACGCTAGCGGCCAGAAACCATGCGATTTTTGCCGCTACCGGCCAAAAACCTCGCGACTTTTGCCGCTAGCGGCCAAAAACCATGCGATTTTTGCAGCTGGCGGGCAAAAATAGCGCTATTTTCGCCGCTACCGGGCAAAAATCGACCGATTTTCGCCGCTAGCGGCCAAAAAAGGGGCTATTTTCGCCGCAAGCGGCCAAAAATGGGGTGATTTTCGCCGCTATGGGCACAAAATCGTGCAAATTTCGCCGCTAGCGGCCAAAAACCAAGCGATTTTTGCAGCTGACGGGCAAAAATCGCGTGATTTTCGCCGCTACCGGCCAAAAACCGCGTGATTTTAGCCGCTAGCGGCCAAAAATCGTGCGATTTTTTAGCTGGCGGGCAAAAATCGCGCGATTTAAGCCGCTAGCGGCCAAAAATCGTGCAAATTTCGCCGCTAGCGGCCAAAAATCGTCCGAATTTCACCGCTAGCGGCCAAAAATCGCGCGATTTTCGCCGCTAGCGGCCAGAAACTATGCGATTTTTGCAGCTGGCGGGCAAAAATAGCGCGATTTTCGCCGCTACCGGCCAAAAACCGCGCGATTTTCGCCGCTAGCGGCCAAAAACCATGCGATTTTCGCAGCTGGCGGGCAAAAATCACGATTTTCGCCGCTGCCTGCCAAAAACCGCGCGATTTTCGCCGCTAGCGGCCAAAAACCATGCGATTTTCGCGGCTGGCGGGCAAAAATCAAGATTTTCGCCGCTAGCGGCCAAAAACTGTGCGATTTTCGCCGCTAGCGGCCAAAAATCGGGCGATTTTTGCCGCTAACGGCCGAAAACCGCGCTATTTTCGACCCTAGCGGCCAGAAACCATGCGATTTTTGCATCTGACGGGCAAAAATCGCGCGAATTTCGTCGCTACCTGCCAAAAATCGACCGATTTTCGCCGCTAGCGGCCAAAAAAGGGGCTATTTTTTCGCCGCTAGCGGCACAAAATCGTGCAAATTTCGCCACTAGCGGCCAAAAATCGTGCGAATTTCGCCGCTAGCGGCCAAAAATAGCGCGATTTTCGCCGCTAGCGGCCAGAAACTATGCGGTTTTTGCAGCTGGCGGGCAAAAATAGCGCGATTTTCACCGCTACCGGCCAAAAACCGCGCGATTTTCGCCGCTAGCGGCCAAAAACCATGCGATTTTCGCAGCTGGCGGGCAAAAATCGCGATTTTCGCCGCTACCGGCCAAAAATAGCGCGATTTTCGCCGCTAGCGGCCAAAAACCGTGCGATTTTCGCCGCTTGCGGCCAAAAATCGGGCGATTTTCGCAACTGGCGGGCAAAAATCGCGATTTTCGCCGCTACCGGCCAAAAATAGCGTGATTTTCGCCGCTAGCGGCCAAAAATCGGGCGATTTTTGCCGCTAACGGCCGAAAACCGCGCTATTTTGCGCAAAAAACATGCGATTTTCGCAGCTGGCGTTCAAAAATCGCGATTTGCGCCGCTACCGGCCAAAAACCCCGCGATTTTCGCCGCTAGCGGCCAAAAACTATGCGATTTTCGCAGCTGGCGGGCAAAAATCGCGATTTTCGCCACAACCGGCCAAAAATAGCGCGATTTTCGCCGCTACTTGCCATAAACCGTGCGAATTTCGCCGCTACCTGCCAAAAACCGCGCGATTTTCACCGCTTGCGGCCAAAAACCATGCGATTTTCGCAGCTGGCGGGCAAAAATAGTGCGATTTTTGCCGCTACCGGCCAAAAACCGCGCGACTTTTGCCGCTAGCGGCCAAAAACCATGCGATTTTTGCAGCTGGCGGGCAAAAATAGCGCTATTTTCGCCGCTACCGGCCAAAAACCGCGCGATTTTCGCCGCTAGCGGCCAAAAACTATGCGATTTTCGCAGCTGGCGGGCAAAAATCGCGATTTTCGCCGCTACCGGCCAAAAATAGCGCGATTTTCGCCGCTAGCGGCCGAAAACCGTGCGATTTTCGCAGCTAGTGGCCAAAAATCGGGCGATTTTTGCCGGTAACGGCCGAAAACCGCGCTATTTTGCGCAAAAACCACGCGATTTTCGCAGCTGGCGGGCAAAAATCGCGAATTTCGCAGCTAGCGGCCAAAAATAGCGTGATTTTCGCCGCTACCGGCCAAAAAACGCGCGATTTTCGCCGCTAGCGGCCAAAAACCATGCGATTTTCGCAGCTGGCGGGCAAAAATCGCGATTTTCGCCGCTACCGGCCAAAAATAGCGCGATTTTCGCCGCTAGCAGCCAAAAACCGTGCGATTTTCGCCGCTAGCGGCCAAAAAAATCGCGATTTTCGCCGCTAGCGGCCAAAAACCATGTGATTTTTGCAGCTGGCGGGCAAAAATAGCGCTATTTTCGCCGTTACCGGCCAAAAACCGCGCAATTTTCGCCGCTACCACCCAAAAACTATGCGATTTTCGCAGCTGGCGGGCAAAAATCGCGATTTTCGCCGCTTCCGGCCAAAAATAGCGCGATTTTCGCCAATAGCCGCCAAAAACCGTGCGATTTTCGCCGCTAGCGGATTAAAATCGGGCGATTTTTGCCACTAACGGCCGAAAACCGCGCTATTTTGCGCAGAAACCATGCAATTTTCGCAGCTGGCGGGCAAAAATTGCGATTTTCGCCGCTACCGGCCAAAAATAGCGCGATTTTCGCCGCTACCGGCAAAAAACCGCGCGATTTTCGCCGCTAGCGGCCAAAAATCGGGCGATTTTTGCCGCTAACTGCCGAAAACTGCGCTATTTTCGACGCTAGCGGCCAGAAACCATGCGATTTTTGCCGCTACCGGCCAAAAACCTCGCGACTTTTGCCGCTAGCGGCCAAAAACCATGCGATTTTTGCAGCTGGCGGGCAAAAATAGCGCTATTTTCGCCGCTACCGGGCAAAAATCGACCGATTTTCGCCGCTAGCGGCCAAAAAAGGGGCTATTTTCGCCGCAAGCGGCCAAAAATGGGGTGATTTTCGCCGCTATGGGCACAAAATCGTGCAAATTTCGCCGCTAGCGGCCAAAAACCAAGCGATTTTTGCAGCTGACGGGCAAAAATCGCGTGATTTTCGCCGCTACCGGCCAAAAACCGCGTGATTTTAGCCGCTAGCGGCCAAAAATCGTGCGATTTTTATAGCTGGCGGGCAAAAATCGCGCGATTTAAGCCGCTAGCGGCCAAAAATCGTGCAAATTTCGCCGCTAGCGGCCAAAAATCGTCCGAATTTCACCGCTAGCGGCCAAAAATCGCGCGATTTTCGCCGCTAGCGGCCAGAAACTATGCGATTTTTGCAGCTGGCGGGCAAAAATAGCGCGATTTTCGCCGCTACCGGCCAAAAACCGCGCGATTTTCGCCGCTAGCGGCCAAAAACCATGCGATTTTCGCAGCTGGCGGGCAAAAATCACGATTTTCGCCGCTGCCTGCCAAAAACCGCGCGATTTTCGCCGCTAGCGGCCAAAAACCATGCGATTTTCGCGGCTGGCGGGCAAAAATCAAGATTTTCGCCGCTAGCGGCCAAAAACTGTGCGATTTTCGCCGCTAGCGGCCAAAAATCGGGCGATTTTTGCCGCTAACGGCCGAAAACCGCGCTATTTTCGACCCTAGCGGCCAGAAACCATGCGATTTTTGCATCTGACGGGCAAAAATCGCGCGAATTTCGTCGCTACCTGCCAAAAATCGACCGATTTTCGCCGCTAGCGGCCAAAAAAGGGGCTATTTTCGCCGCTAGCGGCACAAAATCGTGCAAATTTCGCCACTAGCGGCCAAAAATCGTGCGAATTTCGCCGCTAGCGGCCAAAAATAGCGCGATTTTCGCCGCTAGCGGCCAGAAACTATGCGGTTTTTGCAGCTGGCGGGCAAAAATAGCGCGATTTTCACCGCTACCGGCCAAAAACCGCGCGATTTTCGCCGCTAGCGGCCAAAAACCATGCGATTTTCGCAGCTGGCGGGCAAAAATCGCGATTTTCGCCGCTACCGGCCAAAAATAGCGCGATTTTCGCCGCTAGCGGCCAAAAACCGTGCGATTTTCGCCGCTTGCGGCCAAAAATCGGGCGATTTTCGCAACTGGCGGGCAAAAATCGCGATTTTCGCCGCTACCGGCCAAAAATAGCGTGATTTTCGCCGCTAGCGGCCAAAAATCGGGCGATTTTTGCCGCTAACGGCCGAAAACCGCGCTATTTTGCGCAAAAAACATGCGATTTTCGCAGCTGGCGTTCAAAAATCGCGATTTGCGCCGCTACCGGCCAAAAACCCCGCGATTTTCGCCGCTAGCGGCCAAAAACTATGCGATTTTCGCAGCTGGCGGGCAAAAATCGCGATTTTCGCCACAACCGGCCAAAAATAGCGCGATTTTCGCCGCTACTTGCCATAAACCGTGCGAATTTCGCCGCTACCTGCCAAAAACCGCGCGATTTTCACCGCTTGCGGCCAAAAACCATGCGATTTTCGCAGCTGGCGGGCAAAAATAGTGCGATTTTTGCCGCTACCGGCCAAAACCGCGCGACTTTTGCCGCTAGCGGCCAAAAACCATGCGATTTTTGCAGCTGGCGGGCAAAAATAGCGCTATTTTCGCCGCTACCGGCCAAAAACCGCGCGATTTTCGCCGCTAGCGGCCAAAAACTATGCGATTTTCGCAGCTGGCGGGCAAAAATCGCGATTTTCGCCGCTACCGGCCAAAAATAGCGCGATTTTCGCCGCTAGCGGCCGAAAACCGTGCGATTTTCGCAGCTAGTGGCCAAAAATCGGGCGATTTTTGCCGGTAACGGCCGAAAACCGCGCTATTTTGCGCAAAAACCACGCGATTTTCGCAGCTGGCGGGCAAAAATCGCGAATTTCGCAGCTAGCGGCCAAAAATAGCGTGATTTTCGCCGCTACCGGCCAAAAAACGCGCGATTTTCGCCGCTAGCGGCCAAAAACCATGCGATTTTCGCAGCTGGCGGGCAAAAATCGCGATTTTCGCCGCTACCGGCCAAAAATAGCGCGATTTTCGCCGCTAGCAGCCAAAAACCGTGCGATTTTCGCCGCTAGCGGCCAAAAAAATCGCGATTTTCGCCGCTAGCGGCCAAAACCATGTGATTTTTGCAGCTGGCGGGCAAAAATAGCGCTATTTTCGCCGTTACCGGCCAAAAACCGCGCAATTTTCGCCGCTACCACCCAAAAACTATGCGATTTTCGCAGCTGGCGGGCAAAAATCGCGATTTTCGCCGCTTCCGGCCAAAAATAGCGCGATTTTCGCCAATAGCCGCCAAAAACCGTGCGATTTTCGCCGCTAGCGGATTAAAATCGGGCGATTTTTGCCACTAACGGCCGAAAACCGCGCTATTTTGCGCAGAAACCATGCAATTTTCGCAGCTGGCGGGCAAAAATTGCGATTTTCGCCGCTACCGGCCAAAAATAGCGCGATTTTCGCCGCTACCGGCAAAAAACCGCGCGATTTTCGCCGCTAGCGGCCAAAATCGGGCGATTTTTGCCGCTAACTGCCGAAAACTGCGCTATTTTCGACGCTAGCGGCCAGAAACCATGCGATTTTTGCCGCTACCGGCCAAAAACCTCGCGACTTTTGCCGCTAGCGGCCAAAAACCATGCGATTTTTGCAGCTGGCGGGCAAAAATAGCGCTATTTTCGCCGCTACCGGGCAAAAATCGACCGATTTTCGCCGCTAGCGGCCAAAAAAGGGGCTATTTTCGCCGCAAGCGGCCAAAAATGGGGTGATTTTCGCCGCTATGGGCACAAAATCGTGCAAATTTCGCCGCTAGCGGCCAAAAACCAAGCGATTTTTGCAGCTGACGGGCAAAAATCGCGTGATTTTCGCCGCTACCGGCCAAAAACCGCGTGATTTTAGCCGCTAGCGGCCAAAAATCGTGCGATTTTTATAGCTGGCGGGCAAAAATCGCGCGATTTAAGCCGCTAGCGGCCAAAAACCATGCGATTTTCGCAGCTGGCGGGCAAAAATCGCGATTTTCGCCGCTACCGGCCAAAAATAGCGCGATTTTATAATAATAGCAAATAAAATTCGTCTTCATCTTGAAAAACATAAATTAATAATTGAGTCGCAACATGGTTTTATAAATGGCCGTTCATGTTTAACAAATTTGTTATCTTTTTATTCTAGCATTGTTGAGGCAGTTGATAGTGGTAAGGATTGCGATGTTGTATACCTTGACTTTAGCAAAGCTTTTGATACAGTGCCACATGAAAGACTGATTAAAAAAATAGAGTCTCATGGTATTGGGGGTGCTATATTAAGCTGGATTAGGGCATGGCTATACCAAAGGAAACAGAGAGTTAGTATAAATGGAATCAAGTCAGAGTGGGAAAATGTTGTAAGTGGAGTGCCTCAAGGCTCTGTCCTGGGACCTCTGTTGTTTATATATATATATAATGATTTAGATTCAGGTTTGAGTAGCAACATTTGCAAATTTGCCGATGATACGAAATCGGTAGGGAAATTAATTCGGAGGAGGACTCACTATCACTTCAAGTTGATCTAGATAGGGTTTTGAAATGGTCAAAGGATTGGCAGATGCAGTTTAATGCTGATAAATGTAAAGTTCTGAGGTTAGGTAATGATGATAGAGTTACAAGATACGAGCTAGATTGTGTTGTGATTGCGAAGTCGGATTGCGAAAGGGATCTGGGAGTTATGATTAGTAAGAATTTAAAACAAAAGGATCAATGCATAAATGTTCGTAATAAGGCAAATCGGACACTTGGATTTATTAATCGCAGCGTTAGTAACAAGACACCTGGTGTGGTTCTCAAGCTATATCTTGCTCTAGTTTGGCCCCATTTAGATTATGCAGTTCAGTTTTGGTCGCCATATTATAGAATGGATATAAATTCACTTGAACGTGTCCAGCGTAGGATGACTAAGTTAATTCCCCAAATTAGAAATCTTTCATATGAAGAAAGATTAACAAAGCTTAAGTTGCATTCACTGGAAAGGCGAAGAGTTAGGGGTGACATGATAAAGGTTTACAAGTGGATGAATGGACATAACCGGGGGATATTAGTAGGGTATTAAAAGTATCAACACAGGACAGAACACGAAACAATGGATATAAATTGGATAAGTTTAGATTTAGAAAGACTTGGGTAAATACTGGTTCAGTAACAGGTTGTTGATTTGTGGAACCAATTGCCGCGTAACATTGTGGAGGTGGGGTCCCTCGATTGTTTCAAGCACGGGTTGGACAAGTATATGAGAGGGATTGGGTGGTTATAGAATAGGAGCTGCCTCGTATGGGCCAATAGGCCTTCTGCAGTTACCTTTGTTCTTATGTTCTTATGTTCTTATTTGCAAATTTGCCGATGATACGAAAATCGGTAGGGAAATTAATTCGGAGGAGGACTCACTATCACTTCAAGTTGATCTAGATAGGGTTTTGAAATGGTCAAAGGATTGGCAGATGCAGTTTAATGCTGATAAATGTAAAGTTCTGAGGTTAGGTAATGATGATAGAGTTACAAGATACGAGCTAGATGGTGTTGTGATTGCGAAGTCGGATTGCGAAAGGGATCTGGGAGTTATGATTAGTAAGAATTTAAAACAAAAGGATCAATGCATAAATGTTCGTAATAAGGCAAATCGGACACTTGGATTTATTAATCGCAGCGTTAGTAACAAGACACCTGGTGTGGTTCTCAGGTTATATCTTGCTCTAGTTAGGCCCCATTTAGATTATGCAGTTCAGTTTTGGTCGCCATATTATAGAATGGATATAAATTCACTTGAACGTGTCCAGCGTAGGATGACTAAGTTAATTCCCCAAATTAGAAATCTTTCATATGAAGAAAGATTAACAAAGCTTAAGTTGCATTCACTGGAAAGGCGAAGAGTTAGGGGTGACATGATAGAGGTTTACAAGTGGATGAATGGACATAACCGGGGGGATATTAATAGGGTATTAAAAGTATCAACACAGGACAGAACACGAAACAATGGATATGGGTTGGATGGGTTTGGATTTGGGAAAGGCTTGGGTGGGTACTGGTTCGGTAACAGGGTTGTTGATTTGTGGAACCGGTTGCCGCGTGACATTGTGGAGGTGGGGTCCATCGATTGTTTCAAGCGCGGGTTGGACGGGTGTATGAGTGGGATTGGGTGGTTATAGAATAGGAGCTGCCTCGTATGGGCCAATAGGCCTTCTGCAGTTACCTTTGTTCTTATGTTCTTATTTTCGCCGCTAGCAGCCAAAAACCGTGCGATTTTCGCCGCTAGCGGCCAAAAAATCGCGATTTTTCGCGCGTAGCGGCCAAAAACCATGTGATTTTTGCAGCTGGCGGGCAAAAATAGCGCTATTTTCGCCGTTACCGGCAAAAACCGCGCAATTTTCGCCGCTACCACCCAAAAACTATGCGATTTTCGCAGCTGGCGGGCAAAAATCGCGATTTTCGCCGCTTCCGGCCAAAAATAGCGCGATTTTCGGCCAATAGCCGCCAAAAACCGTGCGATTTTCGCCGCTAGCGGATTAAAATCGGTGCGATTTTTGCCACTAACGGGCCGAAAACCGCGCTATTTTGCGCAGAAAACCATGCAATTTTTCGCAGCTGGCGGGCAAAATCGCGATTTTCGCCGCTACCGGCCAAAAATAGCGCGATTTTTCGCCGCTACACCGGGCAAAAAACCGCGCGATTTTCGCCGCTAGCGGCCAAAAATCGGGCGATTTTTGCCGCTAACTGCCGAAAACTGCGCTATTTCGACGCTAGCGGCCAGAAACCATGCGATTTTTGCCGCTACCGGCCAAAAACCTCGCGACTTTTGCCGCTAGCGGCCAAAACCATGCGATTTTTGCAGCTGGCGGGGCAAAAATAGCGCTATTTTCGCCGCTACCGGGCAAAAATCGACCGATTTTCGCCGCTAGCGGCCAAAAAGGGGCTATTTTCGCCGCAAGCGGCCAAAAATGGGGTGATTTTCGCCGCTATGGGCACAAAATCGTGCAAATTTCGCCGCTACCGGCCAAAAACCGCGTGATTTTAGCCGCTAGCGGCCAAAATCGTGCGATTTTTATAGCTAGCGGGCAAAAATCGCGCGATTTAAGCCGCTAGCGGCCAAAAATCTTGCAAATTTCGCCGCTAGCGGCCAAAAATCGTCCGAATTTCACCGCTAGCGGCCAAAAATCGCGCGATTTTTCGGCCGCTAGCGGCCAGAAACTATGCGATTTTTGCAGCTGGCGGGCAAAAATAGCGCGATTTTCGCCCCTACCGGCCAAAAACCGCGCGATTTTCGCCGCTAGCGGCCAAAAAACCATGCGATTTTCGCAGCTGGCGGGCAAAAATCACGATTTTCCGCCGCTGCCTGCCAAAAACCGCGCGATTTTCGCCGCTAGCGGCCAAAAACCATGCGATTTTCGCGGCTGGCGGGCAAAAATCAAGATTTTCGCCGCTAGCGGGCCAAAAACTGTGCGATTTTCGCCGCTAGCGGCCAAAAATCGGGCGATTTTTGCCGCTAACGGCCGAAAACCGCGCTATTTTCGACGCTAGCGGGCCAGAAACCATGCGATTTTTGCATCTGACGGGCAAAAATCGCGCGAATTTCGTCGCTACCTGCCAAAAATCGACCGATTTTCGCCGCTAGCGGCCAAAAAAAGGGGCTATTTTCGCCGCTAGCGGCACAAAATCGTGCAAATTTCGCCACTAGCGGCCAAAAATCGTGCGAATTTCGCCGCTAGCGGCCAAAAACCGTGAGATTTTCGCCGCTAGCGGCCAAAAATCGGGCGATTTTCGCCGCTAACGGCCGAAAAACCGCGCTATTTTCGACGCTAGCGGCCAGAAACCATGCGATTTTTGCCGGTGGCGGGCAAAAATCGCACGAATTTCGCCGCTACCTGCCAAAAATCGACCGATTTCGCCGCTAGCGGCCAAAAAAGGGGCTATTTTCGCCGCAAGCGGCCAAAAATGGGGTGATTTTCGCCGCTATGGGCACAAAATCGTGCAAATTTCGCCGCTAGCGGCCAAAAACCAGCGATTTTTGCAGCTGACGGCAAAAATCGCGTGATTTTCGCCGCTACCGGCGAAAAATCGCGCGGTTTTTGGCCGGTAGCGGCGAAAATCGCGCTATATTTGCCCGCCAGCTGCAAAAATCGCATAGTTTCTCGCCGCTAGCGGCGAAAATCGCGCGATTTTTGACCGCTAGCGGCGAAAATCGCGCGATTTTTGGCCGCTAGCGGCGAAATTCGCACGATTTTTGGCCGCTAGCGGCGAAAATCGTGCGAATTTCGCCGCTAGCGGCCCAAAATCGCGCGATTTTCGCCGCTAGCGGTCAAAAATCGCGCGATTTTCGCCGCTAGCGGCCAGAAACTATGCGATTTTTTGCAGCTGGCGGGCAAAAAATAGCGCGATTTTCGCCGCTACCGGCCAAAAAACCGCGCGATTTTCGCCGCTAGCGGCCAAAAACCATGCGATTTTCGCAGCTGCGGGCAAAAATCGCGATTTTCGCCGCTTTCGGCCAAAAATAGCGCGATTTTCGCCGCTAGCGGCCAAAAACCATGTGATTTTTGCAGCTGGCGGGCAAAAAATAGCGCTATTTTCGCCGTTACCGGCCAAAAACCGCGCAATTTTCGCCGCTACCACCCAAAAACTATGCGATTTTCGCAGCTGGCGGGCAAAAATCGCGATTTTCGCCGCTTCCGGCCAAAAATAGCGCGATTTTCGCCAATAGCCGCCAAAAACCGTGCGATTTTCGCCGCTAGCGGATTAAAATCGGGCGATTTTGCCACTAACGGCCGAAAACCGCGCTATTTTGCGCAGAAACCATGCAATTTTCGCAGCTGGCGGGCAAAAATCGCGATTTTCGCCGCTACCAGGCCAAAAATAGCGCGATTTTCGCCGCTACCGGCAAAAACCGCGCGATTTTCGCCGCTAGCGGCCAAAAATCGGGCGATTTTTGCCGCTAACATGCCGAAAACTGCGCTATTTTCGACGCTAGCGGCCAGAAACCATGCGATTTTGCCGCTACCGGCCAAAAACCTCGCGACTTTTGCCGCTAGCGGCCAAAAACCATGCGATTTTTGCAGCTGGCGGGCAAAAATAGCGCTATTTTCGCCGCTACCGGGCAAAAATCGACCGATTTTCGCCGCTAGCGGCCAAAAAAGGGGCTATTTTCGCCGCAAGCGGCCAAAAATGGGGTGATTTTCGCCGCTATGGGCACAAAATCGTGCAAATTTCGCCGCTAGCGGCCAAAAACCAAGCGATTTTTGCAGCTGACGGGCAAAAATCGCGTGATTTTCGCCGCTACCGGCCAAAAACCGCGTGATTTTAGCCGCTAGCGGCCAAAATCGTGCGATTTTTATAGCTGGCGGGCAAAAATCGCGCGATTTAAGCCGCTAGCGGCCAAAAATCGTGCAAATTTCGCCGCTAGCGGCCAAAAATCGTCCGAATTTCACCGCTAGCGGCCAAAAATCGCGCGATTTTCGCCGCTAGCGGCCAGAAACTATGCGATTTTTGCAGCTGGCGGGCAAAAATAGCGCGATTTTCGCCGCTACCGGCCAAAAACCGCGCGATTTTCGCCGCTAGCGGCCAAAAACCATGCGATTTTCGCAGCTGGCGGGCAAAAATCACGATTTTCGCCGCTGCCTGCCAAAAACCGCGCGATTTTCGCCGCTAGCGGCCAAAAAACCATGCGATTTTCGCGGCTGGCGGGCAAAAATCCAGATTTTCCGCCGCTAGCGGCCAAAAACTGTGCGATTTTCGCCGCTAGCGGCCAAAAAATCGGGCGATTTTTGCCGCTAACGGCCGAAAACCGCGCTATTTTCGACCCTAGCGGCCAGAAACCATGCGATTTTTGCATCTGACGGGCAAAAATCGCGCGAATTTCGTCGCTACCTGCCAAAAATCGACCGATTTTCGCCGCTAGCGGCCAAAAAAAGGGGCTATTTTCGCCGCTAGCGGCACAAAATCGTGCAAATTTCGCCACTAGCGGCCAAAAATCGTGCGAATTTCGCCGCTAGCGGCCAAAAATAGCGCGATTTTCGCCGCTAGCGGCCAGAAACTATGCGGTTTTTGCAGCTGGCGGGCAAAAATAGCGCGATTTTCACCGCTACCGGCCAAAAACCGCGCGATTTTCGCCGCTAGCGGCCAAAAACCATGCGATTTTCGCAGCTGGCGGGCAAAAAATCGCGATTTTCGCCGCTACCGGCCAAAAATAGCGCGATTTTCGCCGCTAGCGGCCAAAAACCGTGCGATTTTCGCCGCTTGCGGCCAAAAATCGGGCGATTTTCGCAACTGGCGGGCAAAAATCGCGATTTTCGCCGCTACCGGCCAAAAATAGCGTGATTTTCGCCGCTAGCGGCCAAAAATCGGGCGATTTTTGCCGCTAACGGCCGAAAACCGCGCTATTTTGCGCAAAAAAAACATGCGATTTTCGCAGCTGGCGTTCAAAAATCGCGATTTGCGCCGCTACCGGCCAAAAACCCCGCGATTTTCGCCGCTAGCGGCCAAAAACTATGCGATTTTCGCAGCTGGCGGGCAAAAATCGCGATTTTCGCCACAACCGGCCAAAAATAGCGCGATTTTCGCCGCTACTTGCCATAAACCGTGCGAATTTCGCCGCTACCTGCCAAAAACCGCGCGATTTTCACCGCTTGCGGCCAAAAACCATGCGATTTTCGCAGCTGGCGGGCAAAAATAGCGCGATTTTTGCCGCTACCGGCCAAAAACCGCGCGACTTTTGCCGCTAGCGGCCAAAAACCATGCGATTTTTGCAGCTGGCGGGCAAAAATAGCGCTATTTTCGCCGCTACCGGCCAAAAACCGCGCGATTTTCGCCGCTAGCGGCCAAAAACTATGCGATTTTCGCAGCTGGCGGGCAAAAATCGCGATTTTCGCCGCTACCGGCCAAAAATAGCGCGATTTTCGCCGCTAGCGGCCGAAAACCGTGCGATTTTCGCAGCTAGTGGCCAAAAATCGGGCGATTTTTGCCGGTAACCGGCCGAAAACCGCGCTATTTTGCGCAAAACCACGCGATTTTCGCAGCTGGCGGGCAAAAATCGCGAATTTCGCAGCTAGCGGCCAAAAATAGCGTGATTTTCGCCGCTACCGGCCAAAAAACGCGCGATTTTCGCCGCTAGCGGCCAAAAACCATGCGATTTTCGCAGCTGGCGGGCAAAAATCGCGATTTTCGCCGCTACCGGCCAAAAATAGCGCGATTTTCGCCGCTAGCAGCCAAAAACCGTGCGATTTTCGCCGCTAGCGGCCAAAAAAATCGCGATTTTCGCCGCTAGCGGCCAAAAACCATGTGATTTTTGCAGCTGGCGGGCAAAAATAGCGCTATTTTCGCCGTTACCGGCCAAAAACCGCGCAATTTTCGCCGCTACCACCCAAAAACTATGTGATTTTCGCAGCTGGCGGGCAAAAATCGCGATTTTCGCCGCTTCCGGCCAAAAATAGCGCGATTTTCGCCAATAGCCGCCAAAAACCGTGCGATTTTCGCCGCTAGCGGATTAAAATCGGGCGATTTTTGCCACTAACGGCCGAAAACCGCGCTATTTTGCGCAGAAACCATGCAATTTTCGCAGCTGGCGGGCAAAAATTGCGATTTTCGCCGCTACCGGCCAAAAATAGCGCGATTTTCGCCGCTACCGGCAAAAAACCGCGCGATTTTCGCCGCTAGCGGCCAAAAATCGGGCGATTTTTGCCGCTAACTGCCGAAAACTGCGCTATTTTCGACGCTAGCGGCCAGAAACCATGCGATTTTTGCCGCTACCGGCCAAAAACCTCGCGACTTTTGCCGCTAGCGGCCAAAAACCATGCGATTTTTGCAGCTGGCGGGCAAAAATAGCGCTATTTTCGCCGCTACCGGGCAAAAATCGACCGATTTTCGCCGCTAGCGGCCAAAAAAGGGGCTATTTTCGCCGCAAGCGGCCAAAAATGGGGTGATTTTCGCCGCTATGGGCACAAAATCGTGCAAATTTCGCCGCTAGCGGCCAAAAACCAAGCGATTTTTGCAGCTGACGGGCAAAAATCGCGTGATTTTCGCCGCTACCGGCCAAAAACCGCGTGATTTTAGCCGCTAGCGGCCAAAAATCGTGCGATTTTTATAGCTGGCGGGCAAAAATCGCGCGATTTAAGCCGCTAGCGGCCAAAAACCATGCGATTTTCGCAGCTGGCGGGCAAAAATCGCGATTTTCGCCGCTACCGGCCAAAAATAGCGCGATTTTCGCCGCTAGCAGCCAAAAACCGTGCGATTTTCGCCGCTAGCGGCCAAAAAAAATCGCGATTTTCGCCGCTAGCGGCCAAAAACCATGTGATTTTTGCAGCTGGCGGGCAAAAATAGCGCTATTTTCGCCGTTACCGGCCAAAAACCGCGCAATTTTCGCCGCTACCACCCAAAAACTATGCGATTTTCGCAGCTGGCGGGCAAAAATCGCGATTTTCGCCGCTTCCGGCCAAAAATAGCGCGATTTTCGCCAATAGCCGCCAAAAACCGTGCGATTTTCGCCGCTAGCGGATTAAAATCGGGCGATTTTTGCCACTAACGGCCGAAAACCGCGCTATTTTGCGCAGAAACCATGCAATTTTCGCAGCTGGCGGGCAAAAATCGCGATTTTCGCCGCTACCGGCCAAAAATAGCGCGATTTTCGCCGCTACCGGCAAAAAACCGCGCGATTTTCGCCGCTAGCGGCCAAAAATCGGGCGATTTTTGCCGCTAACTGCCGAAAACTGCGCTATTTTCGACGCTAGCGGCCAGAAACCATGCGATTTTTGCCGCTACCGGCCAAAAACCTCGCGACTTTTGCCGCTAGCGGCCAAAAACCATGCGATTTTTGCAGCTGGCGGGCAAAAATAGCGCTATTTTCGCCGCTACCGGGCAAAAATCGACCGATTTTCGCCGCTAGCGGCCAAAAAAGGGGCTATTTTCGCCGCAAGCGGCCAAAAATGGGGTGATTTTCGCCGCTATGGGCACAAAATCGTGCAAATTTCGCCGCTACCGGCCAAAAACCGCGTGATTTTAGCCGCTAGCGGCCAAAAATCGTGCGATTTTTATAGCTAGCGGGCAAAAATCGCGCGATTTAAGCCGCTAGCGGCCAAAAATCTTGCAAATTTCGCCGCTAGCGGCCAAAAATCGTCCGAATTTCACCGCTAGCGGCCAAAAATCGCGCGATTTTCGCCGCTAGCGGCCAGAAACTATGCGATTTTTGCAGCTGGCGGGCAAAAATAGCGCGATTTTCGCCCCTACCGGCCAAAAACCGCGCGATTTTCGCCGCTAGCGGCCAAAAACCATGCGATTTTCGCAGCTGGCGGGCAAAAATCACGATTTTCGCCGCTGCCTGCCAAAAAACCGCGCGATTTTCGCCGCTAGCGGCCAAAAACCATGCGATTTTCGCGGCTGGCGGGCAAAAATCAAGATTTTCGCCGCTAGCGGCCAAAAACTGTGCGATTTTCGCCGCTAGCGGCCAAAAATCGGGCGATTTTTGCCGCTAACGGCCGAAAACCGCGCTATTTTCGACGCTAGCGGCCAGAAACCATGCGATTTTTGCATCTGACGGGCAAAAATCGCGCGAATTTCGTCGCTACCTGCCAAAAATCGACCGATTTTCGCCGCTAGCGGCCAAAAAAGGGGCTATTTTCGCCGCTAGCGGCACAAAATCGTGCAAATTTCGCCACTAGCGGCCAAAAATCGTGCGAATTTCGCCGCTAGCGGCCAAAAACCGTGAGATTTTCGCCGCTAGCGGCCAAAAATCGGGCGATTTTCGCCGCTAACGGCCGAAAACCGCGCTATTTTCGACGCTAGCGGCCAGAAACCATGCGATTTTTGCCGGTGGCGGGCAAAAATCGCGCGAATTTCGCCGCTACCTGCCAAAAATCGACCGATTTTCGCCGCTAGCGGCCAAAAAAGGGGCTATTTTCGCCGCAAGCGGCCAAAAATGGGGTGATTTTCGCCGCTATGGGCACAAAATCGTGCAAATTTCGCCGCTAGCGGCCAAAAACCAAGCGACTTTTGCAGCTGACGGGCAAAAATCGCGTGATTTTCGCCGCTACCGGCGAAAATCGCGCGGTTTTTGGCCGGTAGCGGCGAAAATCGCGCTATATTTGCCCGCCAGCTGCAAAAATCGCATAGTTTCTCGCCGCTAGCGGCGAAAATCGCGCGATTTTTGACCGCTAGCGGCGAAAATCGCGCGATTTTTGGCCGCTAGCGGCGAAATTCGCACGATTTTTGGCCGCTAGCGGCGAAAATCGTGCGAATTTCGCCGCTAGCGGCCCAAAATCGCGCGATTTTCGCCGCTAGCGGTCAAAAATCGCGCGATTTTCGCCGCTAGCGGCCAGAAACTATGCGATTTTTGCAGCTGGCGGGCAAAAATAGCGCGATTTTCGCCGCTACCGGCCAAAAACCGCGCGATTTTCGCCGCTAGCGGCCAAAAACCATGCGATTTTCGCAGCTGGCGGGCAAAAATCGCGATTTTCGCCGCTTTCGGCCAAAAATAGCGCGATTTTCGCCGCTAGCGGACAAAAACCGTGCGATTTTCGCCGCTTGCGGCCAAAAATCGGGCGATTTTTGCCGCTAACGGCCGAAAACTGTGCGATTTTCGCAGCTGGCGGGCAAAAATCGCGATTTTTGCCGCTACCGGCCAAAAATAGCGCGATTTTCGCCGCTAGCGGCCAAAAACCGTGAGATTTTCGCCGCTAGCGGCCAAAAATCGGGCGATTTTCGCCGCTAACGGCCGAAAACCGCGCTATTTTCGACGCTAGCGGCCAGAAACCATGCGATTTTTGCCGGTGGCGGGCAAAAATCGCGCGAATTTCGCCGCAACCTGCCAAAAATCGACCGATTTTCGCCGCTAGCGGCCAAAAAAGGGGCTATTTTCGCCGCAAGCGGCCAAAAATGGGGTGATTTTCGCCGCAATGGGCACAAAATCGTGCAAATTTCGCCGCTAGCGGCCAAAAACCAAGCGATTTTTGCAGCTGACGGGCAAAAATCGCGTGATTTTCGCCGCTATCGGCCAAAAACCGCGTGATTTTAGCCGCTAGCGGCCAAAAATCGCGCGATTTTTATAGCTGGCGGGCAAAAATCGCGCGATTTAAGCCGCTAGCGGCCAAAAATCGTGCAAATTTCGCCGCTAGCGGCCAAAAATCGCGCGATTTTCGCCGCTAGCGGCCATAAACTATGCGATTTTTGCAGCTGGCGGGCAAAAATAGCGCGATTTTCGCCCCTACCGGCCAAAAACCGCGCGATTTTCGCCGCTAGCGGCCAAAAACCATGCGATTTTCGCAGCTGGCGGGCAAAAATCACGATTTTCGCCGCTGCCTGCCAAAAACCGCGCGATTTTCGCCGCTAGCGGCCAAAAACCATGCGATTTTCGCCGCTAGCGGCCAAAAACTGTGCGATTTTCGCCGCTAGCGGCCAAAAATCGGGCGATTTTTGCCGCTAACGGCCGAAAATCGCGCTATTTTCGACGCTAGCGGCCAGAAACCATGCGATTTTTGCCGGTGGCGGGCAAAAATCGCGCGAATTTCGCCGCAACCTGCCAAAAATCGACCGATTTTCGCCGCTAACGGCCAAAAAAGGGGCTATTTTCGCCGCAAGCGGCCAAAAAAGGGGTGATTTTCGCCGCTATGGGCACAAAATCGTGCAAATTTCGCCGCTAGCGGCCAAAAACCAAGCGATTTTTGCAGCTGACGGGCAAAAATCGCGTGATTTTCGCCGCTAACGGCCAAAAACCGCGTGATTTTAGCCGCTAGCGGCCAAAAATCGTGCGATTTTTATAGCTGGCGGGCAAAAATCGCGCGATTTAAGCCGCTAGCGGCCAAAAATCGTGCAAATTTCGCCGCTAGCGGCCAAAAATCGTCCGAATTTCACCGCTAGCGGCCAAAAATCGCGCGATTTTCGCCGCTAGCGGCCAGAAACTATGCGATTTTTGCAGCTGGCGGGCAAAAATAGCGCGATTTTCGCCCCTACCGGCCAAAAACCGCGCGATTTTCGCCGCTAGCGGCCAAAAACCATGCGATTTTCGCAGCTGGCGGGCAAAAATCACGATTTTCGCCGCTGCCTGCCAAAAACCGCGCGATTTTCGCCGCTAGCGGCCAAAAACCATGCGATTTTCGCGGCTGGCGGGCAAAAATCAAGATTTTCGCCGCTAGCGGCCAAAAACTGTGCGATTTTCGCCGCTAGCGGCCAAAAATCGGGCGATTTTTGCCGCTAACGGCCGAAAACCGCGCTATTTTCGACGCTAGCGGCCAGAAACCATGCGATTTTTGCATCTGACGGGCAAAAATCGCGCGAATTTCGTCGCTACCTGCCAAAAATCGACCGATTTTCGCCGCTAGCGGCCAAAAAAAGGGCTATTTTCGCCGCAAGCGGCACAAAATCGTGCAAATTTCGCCACTAGCGGCCAAAAATCGTGCGAATTTCGACGCTAGCGGCCAGAAACTATGCGGTTTTTGCAGCTGGCGGGCAAAAATAGCGCGATTTTCACGGCTACCGGCCAAAAAACCGCGCGATTTTTGCCGCTAGCGGCCAAAAAGCATGCGATTTTCGCAGCTGGCGGGCAAAAATCGCGATTTTCGCCGTTACCGGCCAAAAATAGCGCGATTTTCGCCGCTAGCGGCCAAAAACCGTGCGATTTTCGCCGCTTGCGGCCAAAAATCGGGCGATTTTCGCAACTGGCGGGCAAAAATCGCGATTTTCGCCGCTACCGGCCAAAAATAGCGTGATTTTCGCCGCTAGCGGCCAAAAATCGGGCGATTTTCGCAACTGGCGGGCAAAAATCGCGATTTTCGCCGCTACCGGCCAAAAATAGCGTGATTTTCGCCGCTAACGGCCGAAAACCGCGCTATTTTGCGCAAAAAACCATGCGATTTTCGCAGCTGGCGTTCAAAAATCGCGATTTGCGCCGCTACCGGCCAAAAACCCCGCGATTTTCGCCGCTAGCGGCCAAAAACCATGCGATTTTCGCAGCTGGCGGGCAAAAATCGCGATTTTCGCCACTACCGGCCAAAAATAGCGCGATTTTCGCCGCTACCTGCCATAAACCGTGCGAATTTCGCCGCTACCTGCCAAAAACCGCGCGATTTTCACCGCTTGCGGCCAAAAACCATGCGATTTTCGCAGCTGGCGGGCAAAAATAGCGCGATTTTTGCCGCTACCGGCCAAAAACCGCGCGACTTTTGCCGCTAGCGGCCAAAAACCATGCGATTTTTGCAGCTGGCGGGCAAAAATAGCGCTATTTTCGCCGCTACCGGCCAAAAACCGCGCGATTTTCGCCGCTAGCGGCCAAAAACCATGCGATTTTCGCAGCTGGCGGGCAAAAATCGCGATTTTCGCCGCTACCGGCCAAAAATAGCGCGATTTTCGCCGCTAGCGGCCAAAAACCGTGCGATTTTCGCAGCTAGTGGCCAAAAATCGGGCGATTTTTGCCGGTAACGGCCGAAAACCGCGCTATTTTGCGCAAAAACCACGCGATTTTCGCAGCTGGCGGGCAAAAATCGCGAATTTCGCAGCTAGCGGCCAAAAATAGCGTGATTTTCGCCGCTAGCGGCGAAAAACCATGCGATTTTCGCAGCTGGCGGCCAAAAATCCCGATTTTCGCCGCTACCGGCCAAAAAAAGCGCGATTTTCGCCGCTAGCAGCCAAAAACCGTGCGATTTTCGCCGCTAGCGGCCAAAAAAATCGCGATTTTCGCCGCTAGCGGCCAAAAACCATGCGATTTTTGCAGCTGGAGGGCAAAAATAGCGCTATTTTCGCCGTTACCGGCCAAACACCGCGCAATTTTCGCCGCTAGCACCCAAAAACTATGCGATTTTCGCAGCTGGCGGGCAAAAATCGCGATTTTCGCCGCTACCGGCTAAAAATAGCGCGATTTTCGCCAATAGCCGCCAAAAACCGTGCGATTTTCGCCGCTAGCGGATTAAAATCGGGCGATTTTTGCCACTAACGGCCGAAAACCGCGCTATTTTGCGCAGAAACCATGCAATTTTCGCAGCTGGTGGGCAAAAATCGCGATTTTCGCCGCTACCGGCCAAAAATAGCGCGATTTTTGCCGCTACCGGCAAAAAACCGCGCGATTTTCGCCGCTAGCGGCCAAAAATCGGGCGATTTTTGCCGCTAACTGCCGAAAACCGCGCTATTTTCCACGCTAGCGGCCAGAAACCATGCGATTTTTGCTGCTACCGGCCAAAAACCTGGCGACTTTTGCCGCTAGCGGCCAAAAACCATGCGATTTTTGCAGCTGGCGGGCAAAAATAGCGCTATTTTCGCCGCTACCGGCCAAAAACCGCGCGATTTTCACCGCTAGCGGCCAAAAACTATGCGATTTTCGCAGCGGGCGGGCAAAAATCGCGATTTTCGCCGCTACCGGCCAAAAATAGCGCGATTTTCGCCAATAGCGGCCAAAAACCGTGCGATTTTCGCGGCTAGCGGCCTAAAATCGGGCGATTTTTGCCGCTAACGGCCGAAAACCGCGCTATTTTGCGCAAAAACCATGCGATTTTTGCAGCTGGCGGGCAAAAATAGCGCGATTTTCGCCGCTACCGGCCAAAAACTGCGCGATTTTCGTCGCTAGCGATCAAAAACCATGCGATTTTCGCAGCTGGCGGGCAAAAATCGCGATTTTCGCCGGTACCGGCCGAAAATAGCGCGATTTTCGCCGCTAGCAGCCAAAAACCATGCGATTTTCGCAGATGGCGGGCAAAAATCGCGATTTTCGCCGCTACCGGCCAAAAATAGCGCGATTTTCGCCGCTAGCGGCCAAAAATCGGGCGATTTTTGCCGCTAACGGCCGAAAACCGCGCTATTTTCGACGCTAGCGGCCAGAAACCATGCGATTTTTGCCGGTGGCGGGCAAAAATCGCGCGAATTTCGTCGCTACCTGCCAAAAATCGACCGATTTTCGCCGCTAGCGGCCAAAAAAGGGGCTATTTTCGCCGCTAGCGGCACAAAATCGTGCAAATTTCGCCACTAGCGGCCAAAAATCGTGCGAATTTCGCCGCTAGCGGCCAAAAACCGTGAGATTTTCGCCGCTAGCGGCCAAAAATCGGGCGATTTTCGCCGCTAACGGCCGAAAACCGCGCTATTTTCGACGCTAGCGGCCAGAAACCATGCGATTTTTGCCGGTGGCGGGCAAAAATCGCGCGAATTTCGCCGCTACCTGCCAAAAATCGACCGATTTTCGCCGCTAGCGGCCAAAAAAGGGGCTATTTTCGCCGCAAGCGGCCAAAAATGGGGTGATTTTCGCCGCTATGGGCACAAAATCGTGCAAATTTCGCCGCTAGCGGCCAAAAACCAAGCGATTTTTGCAGCTGACGGGCAAAAATCGCGTGATTTTCGCCGCTACCGGCGAAAATCGCGCGGTTTTTGGCCGGTAGCGGCGAAAATCGCGCTATATTTGCCCGCCAGCTGCAAAAATCGCATAGTTTCTCGCCGCTAGCGGCGAAAATCGCGCGATTTTTGACCGCTAGCGGCGAAAATCGCGCGATTTTTGGCCGCTAGCGGCGAAATTCGCACGATTTTTGGCCGCTAGCGGCGAAAATCGTGCGAATTTCGCCGCTAGCGGCCCAAAATCGCGCGATTTTCGCCGCTAGCGGTCAAAAATCGCGCGATTTTCGCCGCTAGCGGCCAGAAACTATGCGATTTTTGCAGCTGGCGGGCAAAAATAGCGCGATTTTCGCCGCTACCGGCCAAAAACCGCGCGATTTTCGCCGCTAGCGGCCAAAAACCATGCGATTTTCGCAGCTGGCGGGCAAAAATCGCGATTTTCGCCGCTTTCGGCCAAAAATAGCGCGATTTTCGCCGCTAGCGGACAAAAACCGTGCGATTTTCGCCGCTTGCGGCCAAAAATCGGGCGATTTTTGCCGCTAACGGCCGAAAACTGTGCGATTTTCGCAGCTGGCGGGCAAAAATCGCGATTTTTGCCGCTACCGGCCAAAAATAGCGCGATTTTCGCCGCTAGCGGCCAAAAACCGTGAGATTTTCGCCGCTAGCGGCCAAAAATCGGGCGATTTTCGCCGCTAACGGCCGAAAACCGCGCTATTTTCGACGCTAGCGGCCAGAAACCATGCGATTTTTGCCGGTGGCGGGCAAAAATCGCGCGAATTTCGCCGCAACCTGCCAAAAATCGACCGATTTTCGCCGCTAGCGGCCAAAAAAGGGGCTATTTTCGCCGCAAGCGGCCAAAAATGGGGTGATTTTCGCCGCAATGGGCACAAAATCGTGCAAATTTCGCCGCTAGCGGCCAAAAACCAAGCGATTTTTGCTGCTGACGGGCAAAAATCGCGTGATTTTCGCCGCTATCGGCCAAAAACCGCGTGATTTTAGCCGCTAGCGGCCAAAAATCGTGCGATTTTTATAGCTGGCGGGCAAAAATCGCGCGATTTAAGCCGCTAGCGGCCAAAAATCGTGCAAATTTCGCCGCTAGCGGCCAAAAATCGCGCGATTTTCGCCGCTAGCGGCCAGAAACTATGCGATTTTTGCAGCTGGCGGGCAAAAATAGCGCGATTTTCGCCCCTACCGGCCAAAAACCGCGCGATTTTCGCCGCTAGCGGCCAAAAACCATGCGATTTTCGCAGCTGGCGGGCAAAAATCACGATTTTCGCCGCTGCCTGCCAAAAACCGCGCGATTTTCGCCGCTAGCGGCCAAAAACCATGCGATTTTCGCCGCTAGCGGCCAAAAACTGTGCGATTTTCGCCGCTAGCGGCCAAAAATCGGGCGATTTTTGCCGCTAACGGCCGAAAATCGCGCTATTTTCGACGCTAGCGGCCAAAAACCATGCGATTTTCGCAGCTGGCGGGCAAAAATCACGATTTTCGCCGCTGCCTGCCAAAAACCGCGCGATTTTCGCCGCTAGCGGCCAAAAACCATGCGATTTTCGCGGCTGGCGGGCAAAAATCGCGATTTTCGCCGCTACCGGCCAAAAATAGCGCGATTTTCGCCGCTAGCAGCCAAAAACCGTGCGATTTTCGCCGCTAGCGGCCAAAAAAATCGCGATTTTCGCCGCTAGCGGCCAAAAACCATGTGATTTTTGCAGCTGGCGGGCAAAAATAGCGCTATTTTCGCCGTTACCGGCCAAAAACCGCGCAATTTTCGCCGCTACCACCCAAAAACTATGCGATTTTCGCAGCTGGCGGGCAAAAATCGCGATTTTCGCCGCTTCCGGCCAAAAATAGCGCGATTTTCGCCAATAGCCGCCAAAAACCGTGCGATTTTCGCCGCTAGCGGATTAAAATCGGGCGATTTTTGCCACTAACGGCCGAAAACCGCGCTATTTTGCGCAGAAACCATGCAATTTTCGCAGCTGGCGGGCAAAGATCGCGATTTTCGCCGCTACCGGCCAAAAATAGCGCGATTTTCGCCGCTACCGGCAAAAAACCGCGCGATTTTCGCCGCTAGCGGCCAAAAATCGGGCGATTTTTTGCCGCTAACTGCCGAAAACTGCGCTATTTTCGACGCTAGCGGCCAGAAACCATGCGATTTTTGCCGCTACCGGCCAAAAACCTCGCGACTTTTGCCGCTAGCGGCCAAAAACCATGCGATTTTTGCAGCTGGCGGGCAAAAATAGCGCTATTTTCGCCGCTACCGGGCAAAAATCGACCGATTTTCGCCGCTAGCGGCCAAAAAAGGGGCTATTTTCGCCGCAAGCGGCCAAAAATGGGGTGATTTTCGCCGCTATGGGCACAAAATCGTGCAAATTTCGCCGCTACCGGCCAAAAACCGCGTGATTTTAGCCGCTAGCGGCCAAAAATCGTGCGATTTTTATAGCTAGCGGGCAAAAATCGCGCGATTTAAGCCGCTAGCGGCCAAAAATCTTGCAAATTTCGCCGCTAGCGGCCAAAAATCGTCCGAATTTCACCGCTAGCGGCCAAAAATCGCGCGATTTTCGCCGCTAGCGGCCAGAAACTATGCGATTTTTGCAGCTGGCGGGCAAAAATAGCGCGATTTTCGCCCCTACCGGCCAAAAACCGCGCGATTTTCGCCGCTAGCGGCCAAAAACCATGCGATTTTCGCAGCTGGCGGGCAAAAATCACGATTTTCGCCGCTGCCTGCCAAAAACCGCGCGATTTTCGCCGCTAGCGGCCAAAAACCATGCGATTTTCGCGGCTGGCGGGCAAAAATCAAGATTTTCGCCGCTAGCGGCCAAAAACTGTGCGATTTTCGCCGCTAGCGGCCAAAAATCGGGCGATTTTTGCCGCTAACGGCCGAAAACCGCGCTATTTTCGACGCTAGCGGCCAGAAACCATGCGATTTTTGCATCTGACGGGCAAAAATCGCGCGAATTTCGTCGCTACCTGCCAAAAATCGACCGATTTTCGCCGCTAGCGGCCAAAAAAGGGGCTATTTTCGCCGCTAGCGGCACAAAATCGTGCAAATTTCGCCACTAGCGGCCAAAAATCGTGCGAATTTCGCCGCTAGCGGCCAAAAACCGTGAGATTTTCGCCGCTAGCGGCCAAAAATCGGGCGATTTTCGCCGCTAACGGCCGAAAACCGCGCTATTTTCGACGCTAGCGGCCAGAAACCATGCGATTTTTGCCGGTGGCGGGCAAAAATCGCGCGAATTTCGCCGCTACCTGCCAAAAATCGACCGATTTTCGCCGCTAGCGGCCAAAAAAGGGGCTATTTTCGCCGCAAGCGGCCAAAAATGGGGTGATTTTCGCCGCTATGGGCACAAAATCGTGCAAATTTCGCCGCTAGCGGCCAAAAACCAAGCGATTTTTGCAGCTGACGGGCAAAAATCGCGTGATTTTCGCCGCTACCGGCGAAAATCGCGCGGTTTTTGGCCGGTAGCGGCGAAAATCGCGCTATATTTGCCCGCCAGCTGCAAAAATCGCATAGTTTCTCGCCGCTAGCGGCGAAAATCGCGCGATTTTTGACCGCTAGCGGCGAAAATCGCGCGATTTTTGGCCGCTAGCGGCGAAATTCGCACGATTTTTGGCCGCTAGCGGCGAAAATCGTGCGAATTTCGCCGCTAGCGGCCCAAAATCGCGCGATTTTCGCCGCTAGCGGTCAAAAATCCTGCGATTTTCGCCGCTAGCGGCCAGAAACTATGCGATTTTTGCAGCTGGCGGGCAAAAATAGCGCGATTTTCGCCGCTACCGGCCAAAAACCGCGCGATTTTCGCCGCTAGCGGCCAAAAACCATGCGATTTTCGCAGCTGGCGGGCAAAAATCGCGATTTTCGCCGCTTTCGGCCAAAAATAGCGCGATTTTCGCCGCTAGCGGACAAAAACCGTGCGATTTTCGCCGCTTGCGGCCAAAAATCGGGCGATTTTTGCCGCTAACGGCCGAAAACTGTGCGATTTTCGCAGCTGGCGGGCAAAAATCGCGATTTTTGCCGCTACCGGCCAAAAATAGCGCGATTTTCGCCGCTAGCGGCCAAAAACCGTGAGATTTTCGCCGCTAGCGGCCAAAAATCGGGCGATTTTCGCCGCTAACGGATGAAAACCGCGCTATTTTCGACGCTAGCGGCCAGAAACCATGCGATTTTTGCCGGTGGCGGGCAAAAATCGCGCGAATTTCGCCGCAACCTGCCAAAAATCGACCGATTTTCGCCGCTAGCGGCCAAAAAAGGGGCTATTTTCGCCGCAAGCGGCCAAAAATGGGGTGATTTTCGCCGCAATGGGCACAAAATCGTGCAAATTTCGCCGCTAGCGGCCAAAAACCAAGCGATTTTTGCAGCTGACGGGCAAAAATCGCGTGATTTTCGCCGCTATCGGCCAAAAACCGCGTGATTTTAGCCGCTAGCGGCCAAAAATCGTGCGATTTTTATAGCTGGCGGGCAAAAATCGCGCGATTTAAGCCGCTAGCGGCCAAAAATCGTGCAAATTTCGCCGCTAGCGGCCAAAACTCGCGCGATTTTCGCCGCTAGCGGCCAGAAACTATGCGATTTTTGCAGCTGGCGGGCAAAAATAGCGCGATTTTCGCCCCTACCGGCCAAAAACCGCGCGATTTTCGCCGCTAGCGGCCAAAAACCATGCGATTTTCGCAGCTGGCGGGCAAAAATCACGATTTTCGCCGCTGCCTGCCAAAAACCGCGCGATTTTCGCCGCTAGCGGCCAAAAACCATGCGATTTTCGCCGCTAGCGGCCAAAAACTGTGCGATTTTCGCCGCTAGCGGCCAAAAATCGGGCGATTTTTGCCGCTAACGGCCGAAAATCGCGCTATTTTCGACGCTAGCGGCCAGAAACCATGCGATTTTTGCCGGTGGCGGGCAAAAATCGCGCGAATTTCGCCGCAACCTGCCAAAAATCGACCGATTTTCGCCGCTAACGGCCAAAAAAGGGGCTATTTTCGCCGCAAGCGGCCAAAAAAGGGGTGATTTTCGCCGCTATGGGCACAAAATCGTGCAAATTTCGCCGCTAGCGGCCAAAAACCAAGCGATTTTTGCAGCTGACGGGCAAAAATCGCGTGATTTTCGCCGCTAACGGCCAAAAACCGCGTGATTTTAGCCGCTAGCGGCCAAAAATCGTGCGATTTTTATAGCTGGCGGGCAAAAATCGCGCGATTTAAGCCGCTAGCGGCCAAAAATCGTGCAAATTTCGCCGCTAGCGGCCAAAAATCGTCCGAATTTCACCGCTAGCGGCCAAAAATCGCGCGATTTTCGCCGCTAGCGGCCAGAAACTATGCGATTTTTGCAGCTGGCGGGCAAAAATAGCGCGATTTTCGCCCCTACCGGCCAAAAACCGCGCGATTTTCGCCGCTAGCGGCCAAAAACCATGCGATTTTCGCAGCTGGCGGGCAAAAATCACGATTTTCGCCGCTGCCTGCCAAAAACCGCGCGATTTTCGCCGCTAGCGGCCAAAAACCATGCGATTTTCGCCGCTAGCGGCCAAAAACTGTGCGATTTTCGCCGCTAGCGGCCAAAAATCGGGCGATTTTTGCCGCTAACGGCCGAAAATCGCGCTATTTTCGACGCTAGCGGCCAAAAACCATGCGATTTTCGCAGCTGGCGGGCAAAAATCACGATTTTCGCCGCTGCCTGCCAAAAACCGCGCGATTTTCGCCGCTAGCGGCCAAAAACCATGCGATTTTCGCGGCTGGCGGGCAAAAATCGCGATTTTCGCCGCTACCGGCCAAAAATAGCGCGATTTTCGCCGCTAGCAGCCAAAAACCGTGCGATTTTCGCCGCTAGCGGCCAAAAAAATCGCGATTTTCGCCGCTAGCGGCCAAAAACCATGTGATTTTTGCAGCTGGCGGGCAAAAATAGCGCTATTTTCGCCGTTACCGGCCAAAAACCGCGCAATTTTCGCCGCTACCACCCAAAAACTATGCGATTTTCGCAGCTGGCGGGCAAAAATCGCGATTTTCGCCGCTTCCGGCCAAAAATAGCGCGATTTTCGCCAATAGCCGCCAAAAACCGTGCGATTTTCGCCGCTAGCGGATTAAAATCGGGCGATTTTTGCCACTAACGGCCGAAAACCGCGCTATTTTGCGCAGAAACCATGCAATTTTCGCAGCTGGCGGGCAAAGATCGCGATTTTCGCCGCTACCGGCCAAAAATAGCGCGATTTTCGCCGCTACCGGCAAAAAACCGCGCGATTTTCGCCGCTAGCGGCCAAAAATCGGGCGATTTTTGCCGCTAACTGCCGAAAACTGCGCTATTTTCGACGCTAGCGGCCAGAAACCATGCGATTTTTGCCGCTACCGGCCAAAAACCTCGCGACTTTTGCCGCTAGCGGCCAAAAACCATGCGATTTTTGCAGCTGGCGGGCAAAAATAGCGCTATTTTCGCCGCTACCGGGCAAAAATCGACCGATTTTCGCCGCTAGCGGCCAAAAAAGGGGCTATTTTCGCCGCAAGCGGCCAAAAATGGGGTGATTTTCGCCGCTATGGGCACAAAATCGTGCAAATTTCGCCGCTACCGGCCAAAAACCGCGTGATTTTAGCCGCTAGCGGCCAAAAATCGTGCGATTTTTATAGCTAGCGGGCAAAAATCGCGCGATTTAAGCCGCTAGCGGCCAAAAATCTTGCAAATTTCGCCGCTAGCGGCCAAAAATCGTCCGAATTTCACCGCTAGCGGCCAAAAATCGCGCGATTTTCGCCGCTAGCGGCCAGAAACTATGCGATTTTTGCAGCTGGCGGGCAAAAATAGCGCGATTTTCGCCCCTACCGGCCAAAAACCGCGCGATTTTCGCCGCTAGCGGCCAAAAACCATGCGATTTTCGCAGCTGGCGGGCAAAAATCACGATTTTCGCCGCTGCCTGCCAAAAACCGCGCGATTTTCGCCGCTAGCGGCCAAAAACCATGCGATTTTCGCGGCTGGCGGGCAAAAATCAAGATTTTCGCCGCTAGCGGCCAAAAACTGTGCGATTTTCGCCGCTAGCGGCCAAAAATCGGGCGATTTTTGCCGCTAACGGCCGAAAACCGCGCTATTTTCGACGCTAGCGGCCAGAAACCATGCGATTTTTGCATCTGACGGGCAAAAATCGCGCGAATTTCGTCGCTACCTGCCAAAAATCGACCGATTTTCGCCGCTAGCGGCCAAAAAAGGGGCTATTTTCGCCGCTAGCGGCACAAAATCGTGCAAATTTCGCCACTAGCGGCCAAAAATCGTGCGAATTTCGCCGCTAGCGGCCAAAAACCGTGAGATTTTCGCCGCTAGCGGCCAAAAATCGGGCGATTTTCGCCGCTAACGGCCGAAAACCGCGCTATTTTCGACGCTAGCGGCCAGAAACCATGCGATTTTTGCCGGTGGCGGGCAAAAATCGCGCGAATTTCGCCGCTACCTGCCAAAAATCGACCGATTTTCGCCGCTAGCGGCCAAAAAAGGGGCTATTTTCGCCGCAAGCGGCCAAAAATGGGGTGATTTTCGCCGCTATGGGCACAAAATCGTGCAAATTTCGCCGCTAGCGGCCAAAAACCAAGCGATTTTTGCAGCTGACGGGCAAAAATCGCGTGATTTTCGCCGCTACCGGCGAAAATCGCGCGGTTTTTGGCCGGTAGCGGCGAAAATCGCGCTATATTTGCCCGCCAGCTGCAAAAATCGCATAGTTTCTCGCCGCTAGCGGCGAAAATCGCGCGATTTTTGACCGCTAGCGGCGAAAATCGCGCGATTTTTGGCCGCTAGCGGCGAAATTCGCACGATTTTTGGCCGCTAGCGGCGAAAATCGTGCGAATTTCGCCGCTAGCGGCCCAAAATCGCGCGATTTTCGCCGCTAGCGGTCAAAAATCCTGCGATTTTCGCCGCTAGCGGCCAGAAACTATGCGATTTTTGCAGCTGGCGGGCAAAAATAGCGCGATTTTCGCCGCTACCGGCCAAAAAACCGCGCGATTTTCGCCGCTAGCGGCCAAAAACCATGCGATTTTCGCAGCTGGCGGGCAAAAATCGCGATTTTCGCCGCTTTCGGCCAAAAATAGCGCGATTTTCGCCGCTAGCGGACAAAAACCGTGCGATTTTCGCCGCTTGCGGCCAAAAATCGGGCGATTTTTGCCGCTAACGGCCGAAAACTGTGCGATTTTCGCAGCTGGCGGGCAAAAATCGCGATTTTTGCCGCTACCGGCCAAAAATAGCGCGATTTTCGCCGCTAGCGGCCAAAAACCGTGAGATTTTCGCCGCTAGCGGCCAAAAATCGGGCGATTTTCGCCGCTAACGGATGAAAACCGCGCTATTTTCGACGCTAGCGGCCAGAAACCATGCGATTTTTGCCGGTGGCGGGCAAAAATCGCGCGAATTTCGCCGCAACCTGCCAAAAATCGACCGATTTTCGCCGCTAGCGGCCAAAAAAGGGGCTATTTTCGCCGCAAGCGGCCAAAAATGGGGTGATTTTCGCCGCAATGGGCACAAAATCGTGCAAATTTCGCCGCTAGCGGCCAAAAACCAAGCGATTTTTGCAGCTGACGGGCAAAAATCGCGTGATTTTCGCCGCTATCGGCCAAAAACCGCGTGATTTTAGCCGCTAGCGGCCAAAAATCGTGCGATTTTTATAGCTGGCGGGCAAAAATCGCGCGATTTAAGCCGCTAGCGGCCAAAAATCGTGCAAATTTCGCCGCTAGCGGCCAAAAATCGCGCGATTTTCGCCGCTAGCGGCCAGAAACTATGCGATTTTTGCAGCTGGCGGGCAAAAATAGCGCGATTTTCGCCCCTACCGGCCAAAAACCGCGCGATTTTCGCCGCTAGCGGCCAAAAACCATGCGATTTTCGCAGCTGGCGGGCAAAAATCACGATTTTCGCCGCTGCCTGCCAAAAACCGCGCGATTTTCGCCGCTAGCGGCCAAAAACCATGCGATTTTCGCCGCTAGCGGCCAAAAACTGTGCGATTTTCGCCGCTAGCGGCCAAAAATCGGGCGATTTTTGCCGCTAACGGCCGAAAATCGCGCTATTTTCGACGCTAGCGGCCAGAAACCATGCGATTTTTGCCGGTGGCGGGCAAAAATCGCGCGAATTTCGCCGCAACCTGCCAAAAATCGACCGATTTTCGCCGCTAACGGCCAAAAAAGGGGCTATTTTCGCCGCAAGCGGCCAAAAAAGGGGTGATTTTCGCCGCTATGGGCACAAAATCGTGCAAATTTCGCCGCTAGCGGCCAAAAACCAAGCGATTTTTGCAGCTGACGGGCAAAAATCGCGTGATTTTCGCCGCTAACGGCCAAAAACCGCGTGATTTTAGCCGCTAGCGGCCAAAAATCGTGCGATTTTTATAGCTGGCGGGCAAAAATCGCGCGATTTAAGCCGCTAGCGGCCAAAAATCGTGCAAATTTCGCCGCTAGCGGCCAAAAATCGTCCGAATTTCACCGCTAGCGGCCAAAAATCGCGCGATTTTCGCCGCTAGCGGCCAGAAACTATGCGATTTTTGCAGCTGGCGGGCAAAAATAGCGCGATTTTCGCCCCTACCGGCCAAAAACCGCGCGATTTTCGCCGCTAGCGGCCAAAAACCATGCGATTTTCGCAGCTGGCGGGCAAAAATCACGATTTTCGCCGCTGCCTGCCAAAAACCGCGCGATTTTCGCCGCTAGCGGCCAAAAACCATGCGATTTTCGCGGCTGGCGGGCAAAAATCAAGATTTTCGCCGCTAGCGGCCAAAAACTGTGCGATTTTCGCCGCTAGCGGCCAAAAATCGGGCGATTTTTGCCGCTAACGGCCGAAAACCGCGCTATTTTCGACGCTAGCGGCCAGAAACCATGCGATTTTTGCATCTGACGGGCAAAAATCGCGCGAATTTCGTCGCTACCTGCCAAAAATCGACCGATTTTCGCCGCTAGCGGCCAAAAAAAAGGGCTATTTTCGCCGCAAGCGGCACAAAATCGTGCAAATTTCGCCACTAGCGGCCAAAAATCGTGCGAATTTCGACGCTAGCGGCCAGAAACTATGCGGTTTTTGCAGCTGGCGGGCAAAAATAGCGCGATTTTCACGGCTACCGGCCAAAAACCGCGCGATTTTTGCCGCTAGCGGCCAAAAAGCATGCGATTTTCGCAGCTGGCGGGCAAAAATCGCGATTTTCGCCGTTACCGGCCAAAAATAGCGCGATTTTCGCCGCTAGCGGCCAAAAACCGTGCGATTTTCGCCGCTTGCGGCCAAAAATCGGGCGATTTTCGCAACTGGCGGGCAAAAATCGCGATTTTCGCCGCTACCGGCCAAAAATAGCGTGATTTTCGCCGCTAGCGGCCAAAAATCGGGCGATTTTCGCAACTGGCGGGCAAAAATCGCGATTTTCGCCGCTACCGGCCAAAAATAGCGTGATTTTCGCCGCTAACGGCCGAAAACCGCGCTATTTTGCGCAAAAACCATGCGATTTTCGCAGCTGGCGTTCAAAAATCGCGATTTTTGCCGCTAGCGGCCAAAAACCATGCGATTTTCGCAGCTGGCGGGCAAAAATCGCGATTTTCGCCACTACCGGCCAAAAATAGCGCGATTTTCGCCGCTACCTGCCATAAACCGTGCGAATTTCGCCGCTACCTGCCAAAAACCGCGCGATTTTCACCGCTTGCGGCCAAAAACCATGCGATTTTCGCAGCTGGCGGGCAAAAATAGCGCGATTTTTGCCGCTACCGGCCAAAAACCGCGCGACTTTTGCCGCTAGCGGCCAAAAACCATGCGATTTTTGCAGCTGGCGGGCAAAAATAGCGCTATTTTCGCCGCTTCCGGCCAAAAACCGCGCGATTTTCGCCGCTAGCGGCCAAAAACCATGCGATTTTCGCAGCTGGCGGGCAAAAATCGCGATTTTCGCCGCTACCGGCCAAAAATAGCGCGATTTTCGCCGCTAGCGGCCAAAAACCGTGCGATTTTCGCAGCAAGTGGCCAAAAATCGGGCGATTTTTGCCGGTAACGGCCGAAAACCGCGCTATTTTGCGCAAAAACCACGCGATTTTCGCAGCTGGCGGGCAAAAATCGCGAATTTCGCAGCTAGCGGCCAAAAATAGCGTGATTTTCGCCGCTAGCGGCGAAAAACCATGCGATTTTCGCAGCTGGCGGCCAAAAATCCCGATTTTCGCCGCTACCGGCCAAAAAAAGCGCGATTTTCGCCGCTAGCAGCCAAAAACCGTGCGATTTTCGCCGCTAGCGGCCAAAAAAAATCGCGATTTTCGCCGCTAGCGGCCAAAAACCATGCGATTTTTGCAGCTGGAGGGCAAAAATAGCGCTATTTTCGCCGTTACCGGCCAAACACCGCGCAATTTTCGCCGCTAGCACCCAAAAACTATGCGATTTTCGCAGCTGGCGGGCAAAAATCGCGATTTTCGCCGCTACCGGCTAAAAATAGCGCGATTTTCGCCAATAGCCGCCAAAAACCGTGCGATTTTCGCCGCTAGCGGATTAAAATCGGGCGATTTTTGCCACTAACGGCCGAAAACCGCGCTATTTTGCGCAGAAACCATGCAATTTTCGCAGCTGGTGGGCAAAAATCGCGATTTTCGCCGCTACCGGCCAAAAATAGCGCGATTTTTGCCGCTACCGGCAAAAAACCGCGCGATTTTCGCCGCTAGCGGCCAAAAATCGGGCGATTTTTGCCGCTAACTGCCGAAAACCGCGCTATTTTCCACGCTAGCGGCCAGAAACCATGCGATTTTTGCTGCTACCGGCCAAAAACCTGGCGACTTTTGCCGCTAGCGGCCAAAAAACCATGCGATTTTTGCAGCTGGCGGGCAAAAATAGCGCTATTTTCGCCGCTACCGGCCAAAAACCGCGCGATTTTCACCGCTAGCGGCCAAAAACTATGCGATTTTCGCAGCGGGCGGGCAAAAATCGCGATTTTCGCCGCTACCGGCCAAAAATAGCGCGATTTTCGCCAATAGCGGCCAAAAACCGTGCGATTTTCGCGGCTAGCGGCCTAAAATCGGGCGATTTTTGCCGCTAACGGCCGAAAACCGCGCTATTTTGCGCAAAAACCATGCGATTTTTGCAGCTGGCGGGCAAAAATAGCGCGATTTTCGCCGCTACCGGCCAAAAACTGCGCGATTTTCGTCGCTAGCGATCAAAAACCATGCGATTTTCGCAGCTGGCGGGCAAAAATCGCGATTTTCGCCGGTACCGGCCAAAAATAGCGCGATTTTCGCCGCTAGCAGCCAAAAACCATGCGATTTTCGCAGATGGCGGGCAAAAATCGCGATTTTCGCCGCTACCGGCCAAAAATAGCGCGATTTTCGCCGCTAGCGGCCAAAAATCGGGCGATTTTTGCCGCTAACGGCCGAAAACCGCGCTATTTTGCGCAAAAACCATGCGATTTTCGCAGCTGGCGGGCAAAAATCGCGATTTTCGCCGCTACCGGCCAAAAATAGCGCGATTTTCGCCGCTAGCGGCCAAAAATCGGGCGATTTTTGCCGCTAACGGCCGAAAACCGCGCTATTTTGCGCAAAAACCATGCGATTTTCGCAGCTGGCGGGCAAAAATCGCGATTTTCGCCGCTACCGGCCAAAAAAAAGCGCGATTTTCGCCGCTACCGGCCAAAAACCGCGCGATTTACGCCGCTACCGGCCAAAAACCATGCGATTTTTGCAGCTGGCGGGCAAAAATAGCGATATTTTCGCCGCTACCGGCCAAAAACCGCGCGATTTTCGCTGCTAGCGGCCAAAAACTAAGCGATTTTCGCAGCTGGCGGGCAAAAATCGCGATTTTCGCCGCTACCGGCCAAAAATAGCGCGATTTTCGCAAATAGCGGCCAAAAACCGTGCGATTTTCGCCGCTAGCGGCCTAAAATCGGGCGATTTTTGCCGCTAACGGCCGAAAACCGCACTATTTTGCGCAAAAACCATGCGATTTTCGCAGCTGGCGTGCAAAAATCGCGATTTTCGCCGCTACCGGCCAAAAATAGCGCGATTTTCGCCGCTAGCGGCCAAAAACCATGCGATTTTCGCAGCTGGCGGGCAAAAATCGCGATTTTCGCCGCTACCGGCCAAAAATAGCGCGATTTTCGCCGCTACCGGCCAAAAATAGCGCGATTTTCGCCGCTAGCGGCCAAAAACCATGCGATTTTCGCAGCTGGCGGGCAAAAATTGCGATTTTCGCCGCTAGCGGCCAAAAACCATGCGATTTTTGCAGCTGGCGGGCAAATATAGCGCGATTTTCGCCGCTAGCGGCCAAAAACCATGCGATTTTTGCAGCTGGCGGGCAAATATAGCGCGATTTTCGCCGCTAGCGGCCAAAAACCATGCGATTTTCGCAGCTGGCGGGCAAAAATTGCGATTTTCGCCGCTAGCGGCCAAAAACCATGCGATTTTTGCAGCTGGCGGGCAAATATAGCGCGATTTTCGCCGCTAGCGGCCAAAAACTATGCGATTTTTGCAGCTGGCGGGCAAATATAGCGCTTTTTTCGCCGCTACCGGCCAAAAAAACGCGCGATTTTCGCCGCTAGCGGCCAAAAACTATGCGATTTTTGCAGCTGGCGGGCAAAAATCGCGATTTTCGCCGCTTCCGGCCAAAAATAGCGCGATTTTCGCCAATAGCGGCCAAAAACCGTGCGATTTTCGCCGCTAGCGGCCTAAAATCGGGCGATTTTTGCCGCTAACGGCCGAAAACCGCACTATTTTGCGCAAAAACCATACGATTTTCGCAGCTGGCGGGCAAAAATTGCGATTTTCGCCGCTACCGGCCTAAAATAGCGTGATTTTCGCCGCTACCGGCAAAAAACCGCGCGATTTTGGCCGCTAGCGGCCAAAAAATATGCCATTTTCGCAGCTGGCGGGCAAAAATTGCGATATTTTCGCCGCTACCGGCCAAAAACCGCGCGATTTTCGCCGCTAGCGGCCAAAAACTATGCGATTTTCGCAGCTGGCGGGAAAAAATCGCGATTTTCGCCGCTACCGGCCAAAAATAGCGCAATTTTCGCCAATAGCGGCCAAAAACCGTGCGATTTTCGCCGCTAGCGGCCTAAAATCGGGCGATTTTTGCCGCTAACGGCCGATAACCGCGCTATTTTGGGCAAAAAACAATGCAATTTTCGCAGCTGGCGAGCAAAAATCGCAATTTTCGCCGCTACCGGTCAAAAATAGTGCGATTTTCGGCGCTACCGGCCAAAAACTGCGCGATTTTCGCCGCTAGCGGCCAAAAACCATGCGATTTTCGCAGCTGGTGGGCAAAAATCGCGATTTTCGCCGTTACCTGCCAAAAATAGCGCGATTTTCGCCGCTAGGGGCCAAAAATCGGGCGATTTTTGCCGCTAACGGCCGAAAACCGCGTTATTTTGCGCAAAAACCATGCGATTTTCGAAGCTGGCGGGCAAAAATAGCGCAATTTTGGCCGCTAGCGGCCGAAAACTGTGCGATTTTCGCCGCTAGCGGCCAAAAATCGGGCGATTTTTGCCGCTAACGGCCGAAAACCGCGGTATTTTGCGCAAAAACCATGCGATTTTCGCAGCTGGCGGGCAAAAATCGCGATTTTCGCCGCTACCGGCCAAAAATAGCGCGATTTTCGCCGCTAGCGGCCGGAAACCGTGCGATTTTCGCCGCTAGTGGCCAAAAACCATGCGATTTTCGCAGCTGGCGGGCAAAAATCGCGATTTTCGCCGCTACCGGCCAAAAATAGCGCGATTTTTCGCCGCTAGCGGCCAAAAACCGTGCGATTTTCGCCGGTAGCGGCCAAAAATATCGCGATTTTCGCCGCTAGCGGCCAAAAACCATGCGATTTTTGCAGCTGGCGGGCAAAAATAGCGCTATTTTCGCCGCTACCGGCCAAAAACCGCGCGATTTTCGCTGCTACCGGCCAAAAATAGCGCGATTTTCGCCAATAGCGGCCAAAAAACCGTGCTATTTTCGCGGCTAGCGGCCTAAAATCGGGCGATTTTTGCCGCTAACGGCCGAAAACCGCGCTATTTTGCGCAAAAACCATGCGATTTTTGCAGCTGGCGGGCAAAAATCGCGATTTTCGCCGCTACCGGCCAAAAATAGCGCGATTTTCGCCGCTAGCGGCCGGAAACCGTGCGATTTTCGCCGCTAGTGGCCAAAAACCATGCGATTTTCGCAGCTGGCGGGCAAAAATCGCGATTTTCGCCGCTACCGGCCAAAAATAGCGCGATTTTCGCCGCTAGCGGCCAAAAACCGTGCGATTTTCGCCGGTAGCGGCCAAAAATATCGCGATTTTCGCCGCTAGCGGCCAAAAACCATGCGATTTTTGCAGCTGGCGGGCAAAAATAGCGCTATTTTCGCCGCTACCGGCCAAAAACCGCGCAATTTTCGCTGCTACCGGCCAAAAATAGCGCGATTTTCGCCAATAGCGGCCAAAAACCGTGCTATTTTCGCGGCTAGCGGCCTAAAATCGGGCGATTTTTGCCGCTAACGGCCGAAAACCGCGCTATTTTGCGCAAAAACCATGCGATTTTTGCAGCTGGCGGGCAAAAATCGCGATTTTCGCCGCTACCGGCCAAAAATAGCGCGATTTTCGCCGCTACCGGCCAAAAACTGCGCGATTTTCGTCGCTAGCGATCAAAAACCATGCGATTTTCGCAGCTGGCGGGCAAAAATCGCGATTTTCGCCGGTACCGGCCAAAAATAGCGCGATTTTCGCCGCTAGCAGCCAAAAACCATGCGATTTTCGCAGCTGGCGGGCAAAAATTGCGATTTTCGCCGCTACCGGCCTAAAATAGCGTGATTTTCGCCGCTACCGGCAAAAAACCGCGCGATTTTGGCCGCTAGCGGCCAAAAAATATGCCATTTTCGCAGCTGGCGGGCAAAAATTGCGATATTTTCGCCGCTACCGGCCAAAAACCGCGCGATTTTCGCCGCTAGCGGCCAAAAACTATGCGATTTTCGCAGCTGGCGGGAAAAAAATCGCGATTTTCGCCGCTACCGGCCAAAAATAGCGCAATTTTCGCCAATAGCGGCCAAAAACCGTGCGATTTTCGCCGCTAGCGGCCTAAAATCGGGCGATTTTTGCCGCTAACGGCCGATAACCGCGCTATTTTGCGCAAAAACAATGCAATTTTCGCAGCTGGCGAGCAAAAATCGCAATTTTCGCCGCTACCGGTCAAAAATAGTGCGATTTTCGCCGCTACCGGCCAAAAACTGCGCGATTTTCGCCGCTAGCGGCCAAAAAAAAATGCGATTTTCGCAGCTAGCGGGCAAAAATCGCGATTTTTGCGGGTACCGGCCAAAAATAGCGCGATTTTCGCCGCTACCGGCCAAAAACCGCGCGATTTTCGCCGCTAGCAGCCAAAAAACCATGCGATTTTCGCAGATGGCGGGCAAAAAATCGCGATTTTCGCCGCTACCGGCCAAAAATAGCGCGATTTTCGCCGCTAGCGGCCAAAAATCGGGCGATTTTTGCCGCTAACGGCCGAAAACCGCGCTATTTTGCGCAAAAACCATGCGATTTTCGCAGCTGGCGGGCAAAAATCGCGATTTTCGCCGCTACCGGCCAAAAATAGCGCGATTTTCGCCGCTAGCGGCCAAAAATCGGGCGATTTTTGCCGCTAACGGCCGAAAACCGCGCTATTTTGCGCAAAAACCATGCGATTTTCGCAGCTGGCGGGCAAAAATCGCGATTTTCGCCGCTACCGGCCAAAAAAAGCGCGATTTTCGCCGCTACCGGCCAAAAACCGCGCGATTTTCGCTGCTAGCGGCCAAAAACTAAGCGATTTTCGCAGCTGGCGGGCAAAAATCGCGATTTTCGCCGCTACCGGCCAAAAATAGCGCGATTTTCGCAAATAGCGGCCAAAAACCGTGCGATTTTCGCCGCTAGCGGCCTAAAATCGGGCGATTTTTGCCGCTAACGGCCGAAAACCGCACTATTTTGCGCAAAAACCATGCGATTTTCGCAGCTGGCGTGCAAAAATCGCGATTTTCGCCGCTACCGGCCAAAAATAGCGCGATTTTCGCCGCTAGCGGCCAAAAACCATGCGATTTTCGCAGCTGGCGGGCAAAAATCGCGATTTTCGCCGCTACCGGCCAAAAATAGCGCGATTTTCGCCGCTACCGGCCAAAAATAGCGCGATTTTCGCCGCTAGCGGCCAAAAACCATGCGATTTTCGCAGCTGGCGGGCAAAAATTGCGATTTTCGCCGCTAGCGGCCAAAAACCATGCGATTTTTGCAGCTGGCGGGCAAATATAGCGCGATTTTCGCCGCTAGCGGCCAAAAACCATGCGATTTTTGCAGCTGGCGGGCAAATATAGCGCGATTTTCGCCGCTAGCGGCCAAAAACCATGCGATTTTCGCAGCTGGCGGGCAAAAATTGCGATTTTCGCCGCTAGCGGCCAAAAACCATGCGATTTTTGCAGCTGGCGGGCAAATATAGCGCGATTTTCGCCGCTAGCGGCCAAAAACCATGCGATTTTTGCAGCTGGCGGGCAAATATTGCGCTTTTTTCGCCGCTACCGGCCAAAAAACGCGCGATTTTCGCCGCTAGCGGCCAAAAACTATGCGATTTTTGCAGCTGGCGGGCAAAAATCGCGATTTTCGCCGCTTCCGGCCAAAAATAGCGCGATTTTCGCCAATAGCGGCCAAAAACCGTGCGATTTTCGCCGCTAGCGGCCTAAAATCGGGCGATTTTTGCCGCTAACGGCCGAAAACCGCACTATTTTGCGCAAAAACCATGCGATTTTCGCAGCTGGCGGGCAAAAATTGCGATTTTCGCCGCTACCGGCCTAAAATAGCGTGATTTTCGCCGCTACCGGCAAAAAAACCGCGCGATTTTGGCCGCTAGCGGCCAAAAAATATGCCATTTTCGCAGCTGGCGGGCAAAAATTGCGATATTTTCGCCGCTACCGGCCAAAAACCGCGCGATTTTCGCCGCTAGCGGCCAAAAACTATGCGATTTTCGCAGCTGGCGGGAAAAAATCGCGATTTTCGCCGCTACCGGCCAAAAATAGCGCAATTTTCGCCAATAGCGGCCAAAAACCGTGCGATTTTCGCCGCTAGCGGCCTAAAATCGGGCGATTTTTGCCGCTAACCGCGCTATTTTGCGCAAAAACAATGCAATTTTCGCAGCTGGCGAGCAAAAATCGCAATTTTCGCCGCTACCGGTCAAAAATAGTGCGATTTTCGCCGCTACCGGCCAAAAACTGCGCGATTTTCGCCGCTAGCGGCCAAAAAAAATGCGATTTTCGCAGCTAGCGGGCAAAAATCGCGATTTTTGCCGGTACCGGCCAAAAATAGCGCGATTTTCGCCGCTACCGGCCAAAAACCGCGCGATTTTCGCCGCTAGCAGCCAAAAACCATGCGATTTTCGCAGATGGCGGGCAAAAATCGCGATTTTCGCCGCTACCGGCCAAAAATAGCGCGATTTTCGCCGCTAGCGGCCAAAAATCGGGCGATTTTTGCCGCTAACGGCCGAAAACCGCGCTATTTTGCGCAAAAACCATGCGATTTTCGCAGCTGGCGGGCAAAAATCGCGATTTTCGCCGCTACCGGCCAAAAAAAGCGCGATTTTCGCCGCTACCGGCCAAAAACCGCGCGATTTTCGCTGCTAGCGGCCAAAAACTAAGCGATTTTCGCAGCTGGCGGGCAAAAATCGCGATTTTCGCCGCTACCGGCCAAAAATAGCGCGATTTTCGCAAATAGCGGCCAAAAACCGTGCGATTTTCGCCGCTAGCGGCCTAAAATCGGGCGATTTTTGCCGCTAACGGCCGAAAACCGCACTATTTTGCGCAAAAACCATGCGATTTTCGCAGCTGGCGTGCAAAAATCGCGATTTTCGCCGCTACCGGCCAAAAATAGCGCGATTTTCGCCGCTAGCGGCCAAAAACCATGCGATTTTCGCAGCTGGCGGGCAAAAATCGCTATTTTCGCCGCTACCGGCCAAAAATAGCGCGATTTTCGCCGCTAGCGGCCGGAAACCGTGCGATTTTCGCCGCTAGTGGCCAAAAACCATGCGATTTTCGCAGCTGGCGGGCAAAAATCGCGATTTTCGCCGCTACCGGCCAAAAATAGCGCGATTTTCGCCGCTAGCGGCCAAAAACCGTGCGATTTTCGCCGGTAGCGGCCAAAAATATCGCGATTTTCGCCGCTAGCGGCCAAAAACCATGCGATTTTTGCAGCTGGCGGGCAAAAATAGCGCTATTTTCGCCGCTACCGGCCAAAAACCGCGCGATTTTCGCTGCTACCGGCCAAAAATAGCGCGATTTTCGCGGCTAGCGGCCTAAAATCGGGCGATTTTTGCCGCTAACGGCCGAAAACCGCGCTATTTTGCGCAAAAACCATGCGATTTTTGCAGCTGGCGGGCAAAAATCGCGATTTTCGCCGCTACCGGCCAAAAATAGCGCGATTTTCGCCGCTACCGGCCAAAAACTGCGCGATTTTCGTCGCTAGCGATCAAAAACCATGCGATTTTCGCAGCTGGCGGGCAAAAATCGCGATTTTCGCCGGTACCGGCCAAAAATAGCGCGATTTTCGCCGCTAGCAGCCAAAAACCATGCGATTTTCGCAGCTGGCGGGCAAAAATTGCGATTTTCGCCGCTACCGGCCTAAAATAGCGTGATTTTCGCCGCTACCGGCAAAAAACCGCGCGATTTTGGCCGCTAGCGGCCAAAAAATATGCCATTTTCGCAGCTGGCGGGCAAAAATTGCGATATTTTCGCCGCTACCGGCCAAAAACCGCGCGATTTTCGCCGCTAGCGGCCAAAAACTATGCGATTTTCGCAGCTGGCGGGAAAAAATCGCGATTTTCGCCGCTACCGGCCAAAAATAGCGCAATTTTCGCCAATAGCGGCCAAAAACCGTGCGATTTTCGCCGCTAGCGGCCTAAAATCGGGCGATTTTTGGCGCTAACGGCCGATAACCGCGCTATTTTGCGCAAAAAACAATGCAATTTTCGCAGCTGGCGAGCAAAAATCGCAATTTTCGCCGCTACCGGTCAAAAATAGTGCGATTTTCGCCGCTACCGGCCAAAAACTGCGCGATTTTCGCCGCTAGCGGCCAAAAAAAATGCGATTTTAGCAGCTAGCGGGCAAAAATCGCGATTTTTGCCGGTACCGGCCAAAAATAGCGCGATTTTCGCCGCTACCGGCCAAAAACCGCGCGATTTTCGCCGCTAGCAGCCAAAAACCATGCGATTTTCGCAGATGGCGGGCAAAAATCGCGATTTTCGCCGCTACCGGCCAAAAATAGCGCGATTTTCGCCGCTAGCGGCCAAAAATCGGGCGATTTTTTGCCGCTAACGGCCGAAAACCGCGCTATTTTGCGCAAAAAACCATGCGATTTTCGCAGCTGGCGGGCAAAAATCGCGATTTTCGCCGCTACCGGCCAAAAATAGCGCGATTTTCGCCGCTAGCGGCCAAAAATCGGGCGATTTTTGCCGCTAACGGCCGAAAACCGCGCTATTTTGCGCAAAAACCATGCGATTTTCGCAGCTGGCGGGCAAAAATCGCGATTTTCGCCGCTACCGGCCAAAAAAAAGCGCGATTTTCGCCGCTACCGGCCAAAAACCGCGCGATTTTCGCTGCTAGCGGCCAAAAACTAAGCGATTTTCGCAGCTGGCGGGCAAAAATCGCGATTTTCGCCGCTACCGGCCAAAAATAGCGCGATTTTCGCAAATAGCGGCCAAAAACCGTGCGATTTTCGCCGCTAGCGGCCTAAAATCGGGCGATTTTTGCCGCTAACGGCCGAAAACCGCACTATTTTGCGCAAAAACCATGCGATTTTCGCAGCTGGCGTGCAAAAATCGCGATTTTCGCCGCTACCGGCCAAAAATAGCGCGATTTTCGCCGCTAGCGGCCAAAAACCATGCGATTTTCGCAGCTGGCGGGCAAAAATCGCGATTTTCGCCGCTACCGGCCAAAAATAGCGCGATTTTCGCCGCTACCGGCCAAAAATAGCGCGATTTTCGCCGCTAGCGGCCAAAAACCATGCGATTTTCGCAGCTGGCGGGCAAAAATTGCGATTTTCGCCGCTAGCGGCCAAAAACCATGCGATTTTTGCAGCTGGCGGGCAAATATAGCGCGATTTTCGCCGCTAGCGGCCAAAAACCATGCGATTTTTGCAGCTGGCGGGCAAATATAGCGCGATTTTCGCCGCTAGCGGCCAAAAACCATGCGATTTTCGCAGCTGGCGGGCAAAAATTGCGATTTTCGCCGCTAGCGGCCAAAAACCATGCGATTTTTGCAGCTGGCGGGCAAATATAGCGCGATTTTCGCCGCTAGCGGCCAAAAACCATGCGATTTTTGCAGCTGGCGGGCAAATATAGCGCTTTTTTCGCCGCTACCGGCCAAAAAACGTGCGATTTTCGCCGCTAGCGGCCAAAAACTATGCGATTTTTGCAGCTGGCGGGCAAAAATCGCGATTTTCGCCGCTTCCGGCCAAAAATAGCGCGATTTTCGCCAATAGCGGCCAAAAACCGTGCGATTTTCGCCGCTAGCGGCCAAAAACCGTGCGATTTTCGCCGCTTGCGGCCAAAAATCGGGCGATTTTCGCAACTGGCGGGCAAAAATCGCGATTTTCGCCGCTACCGGCCAAAAATAGCGCGATTTTTGCCGCTAACGGCCGAAAACCGCGCTATTTTGCGCAAAAAACATGCGATTTTCGCAGCTGGCGTTCAAAAATCGCGATTTGCGCCGCTACCGGCCAAAAACCCCGCGATTTTCGCCGCTAGCGGCCAAAAACTATGCGATTTTCGCAGCTGGCGGGCAAAAATCGCGATTTTCGCCACAACCGGCCAAAAATAGCGCGATTTTCGCCGCTACTTGCCATAAACCGTGCGAATTTCGCCGCTACCTGCCAAAAACCGCGCGATTTTCACCGCTTGCGGCCAAAAACCATGCGATTTTCGCAGCTGGCGGGCAAAAATAGCGCGATTTTTGCCGCTACCGGCCAAAAACCGCGCGACTTTTGCCGCTAGCGGCCAAAAACCATGCGATTTTTGCAGCTGGCGGGCAAAAATAGCGCTATTTTCGCCGCTACCGGCCAAAAAACCGCGCGATTTTCGCCGCTAGCGGCCAAAAACTATGCGATTTTCGCAGCTGGCGGGCAAAAATCGCGATTTTCGCCGCTACCGGCCAAAAATAGCGCGATTTTCGCCGCTAGCGGCCGAAAACCGTGCGATTTTCGCAGCTAGTGGCCAAAAATCGGGCGATTTTTGCCGGTAACGGCCGAAAACCGCGCTATTTTGCGCAAAAACCACGCGATTTTCGCAGCTGGCGGGCAAAAATCGCGAATTTCGCAGCTAGCGGCCAAAAATAGCGTGATTTTCGCCGCTACCGGCCAAAAAACGCGCGATTTTCGCCGCTAGCGGCCAAAAACCATGCGATTTTCGCAGCTGGCGGGCAAAAATCGCGATTTTCGCCGCTACCGGCCAAAAATAGCGCGATTTTCGCCGCTAGCAGCCAAAAACCGTGCGATTTTCGCCGCTAGCGGCCAAAAAAATCGCGATTTTCGCCGCTAGCGGCCAAAAACCATGTGATTTTTGCAGCTGGCGGGCAAAAATAGCGCTATTTTCGCCGTTACCGGCCAAAAACCGCGCAATTTTCGCCGCTACTACCCAAAAACTATGCGATTTTCGCAGCTGGCGGGCAAAAATCGCGATTTTCGCCGCTTCCGGCCAAAAATAGCGCGATTTTCGCCAATAGCCGCCAAAAACCGTGCGATTTTCGCCGCTAGCGGATTAAAATCGGGCGATTTTTGCCACTAACGGCCGAAAACCGCGCTATTTTGCGCAGAAACCATGCAATTTTCGCAGCTGGCGGGCAAAAATTGCGATTTTCGCCGCTACCGGCCAAAAATAGCGCGATTTTCGCCGCTACCGGCAAAAAACCGCGCGATTTTCGCCGCTAGCGGCCAAAAATCGGGCGATTTTTGCCGCTAACTGCCGAAAACTGCGCTATTTTCGACGCTAGCGGCCAGAAACCATGCGATTTTTGCCGCTACCGGCCAAAAACCTCGCGACTTTTGCCGCTAGCGGCCAAAAACCATGCGATTTTTGCAGCTGGCGGGCAAAAATAGCGCTATTTTCGCCGCTACCGGGCAAAAATCGACCGATTTTCGCCGCTAGCGGCCAAAAAAGGGGCTATTTTCGCCGCAAGCGGCCAAAAATGGGGTGATTTTCGCCGCTATGGGCACAAAATCGTGCAAATTTCGCCGCTAGCGGCCAAAAACCAAGCGATTTTTGCAGCTGACGGGCAAAAATCGCGTGATTTTCGCCGCTACCGGCCAAAAACCGCGTGATTTTAGCCGCTAGCGGCCAAAAATCGTGCGATTTTTATAGCTGGCGGGCAAAAATCGCGCGATTTAAGCCGCTAGCGGCCAAAAACCATGCGATTTTCGCAGCTGGCGGGCAAAAATCGCGATTTTCGCCGCTACCGGCCAAAAATAGCGCGATTTTCGCCGCTAGCAGCCAAAAACCGTGCGATTTTCGCCGCTAGCGGCCAAAAAAATCGCGATTTTCGCCGCTAGCGGCCAAAAACCATGTGATTTTTGCAGCTGGCGGGCAAAAATAGCGCTATTTTCGCCGTTACCGGCCAAAAACCGCGCAATTTTCGCCGCTACCACCCAAAAACTATGCGATTTTCGCAGCTGGCGGGCAAAAATCGCGATTTTCGCCGCTTCCGGCCAAAAATAGCGCGATTTTCGCCAATAGCTGCCAAAAACCGTGCGATTTTCGCCGCTAGCGGATTAAAATCGGGCGATTTTTGCCACTAACGGCCGAAAACCGCGCTATTTTGCGCAGAAACCATGCAATTTTCGCAGCTGGCGGGCAAAAATCGCGATTTTCGCCGCTACCGGCCAAAAATAGCGCGATTTTCGCCGCTACCGGCAAAAAACCGCGCGATTTTCGCCGCTAGCGGCCAAAAATCGGGCGATTTTTGCCGCTAACTGCCGAAAACTGCGCTATTTTCGACGCTAGCGGCCAGAAACCATGCGATTTTTGCCGCTACCGGCCAAAAACCTCGCGACTTTTGCCGCTAGCGGCCAAAAACCATGCGATTTTTGCAGCTGGCGGGCAAAAATAGCGCTATTTTCGCCGCTACCGGGCAAAAATCGACCGATTTTCGCCGCTAGCGGCCAAAAAAGGGGCTATTTTCGCCGCAAGCGGCCAAAAATGGGGTGATTTTCGCCGCTATGGGCACAAAATCGTGCAAATTTCGCCGCTAGCGGCCAAAAACCAAGCGATTTTTGCAGCTGACGGGCAAAAATCGCGTGATTTTCGCCGCTACCGGCCAAAAACCGCGTGATTTTAGCCGCTAGCGGCCAAAAATCGTGCGATTTTTATAGCTGGCGGGCAAAAATCGCGCGATTTAAGCCGCTAGCGGCCAAAAATCGTGCAAATTTCGCCGCTAGCGGCCAAAAATCGTCCGAATTTCACCGCTAGCGGCCAAAAATCGCGCGATTTTCGCCGCTAGCGGCCAGAAACTATGCGATTTTTGCAGCTGGCGGGCAAAAATAGCGCGATTTTCGCCGCTACCGGCCAAAAACCGCGCGATTTTCGCCGCTAGCGGCCAAAAACCATGCGATTTTCGCAGCTGGCGGGCAAAAATCACGATTTTCGCCGCTGCCTGCCAAAAACCGCGCGATTTTCGCCGCTAGCGGCCAAAAACCATGCGATTTTCGCGGCTGGCGGGCAAAAATCAAGATTTTCGCCGCTAGCGGCCAAAAACTGTGCGATTTTCGCCGCTAGCGGCCAAAAATCGGGCGATTTTTGCCGCTAACGGCCGAAAACCGCGCTATTTTCGACCCTAGCGGCCAGAAACCATGCGATTTTTGCATCTGACGGGCAAAAATCGCGCGAATTTCGTCGCTACCTGCCAAAAATCGACCGATTTTCGCCGCTAGCGGCCAAAAAAGGGGCTATTTTCGCCGCTAGCGGCACAAAATCGTGCAAATTTCGCCACTAGCGGCCAAAAATCGTGCGAATTTCGCCGCTAGCGGCCAAAAATAGCGCGATTTTCGCCTCTAGCGGCCAGAAACTATGCGGTTTTTGCAGCTGGCGGGCAAAAATAGCGCGATTTTCACCGCTACCGGCCAAAAACCGCGCGATTTTCGCCGCTAGCGGCCAAAAACCATGCGATTTTCGCAGCTGGCGGGCAAAAATCGCGATTTTCGCCGCTACCGGCCAAAAATAGCGCGATTTTCGCCGCTAGCGGCCAAAAACCGTGCGATTTTCGCCGCTTGCGGCCAAAAATCGGGCGATTTTCGCAACTGGCGGGCAAAAATCGCGATTTTCGCCGCTACCGGCCAAAAATAGCGTGATTTTCGCCGCTAGCGGCCAAAAATCGGGCGATTTTTGCCGCTAACGGCCGAAAACCGCGCTATTTTGCGCAAAAAACATGCGATTTTCGCAGCTGGCGTTCAAAAATCGCGATTTGCGCCGCTACCGGCCAAAAACCCCGCGATTTTCGCCGCTAGCGGCCAAAAACTATGCGATTTTCGCAGCTGGCGGGCAAAAATCGCGATTTTCGCCACAACCGGCCAAAAATAGCGCGATTTTCGCCGCTACTTGCCATAAACCGTGCGAATTTCGCCGCTACCTGCCAAAAACCGCGCGATTTTCACCGCTTGCGGCCAAAAACCATGCGATTTTCGCAGCTGGCGGGCAAAAATAGCGCGATTTTTGCCGCTACCGGCCAAAAACCGCGCGACTTTTGCCGCTAGCGGCCAAAAACCATGCGATTTTTGCAGCTGGCGGGCAAAAATAGCGCTATTTTCGCCGCTACCGGCCAAAAACCGCGCGATTTTCGCCGCTAGCGGCCAAAAACTATGCGATTTTCGCAGCTGGCGGGCAAAAATCGCGATTTTCGCCGCTACCGGCCAAAAATAGCGCGATTTTCGCCGCTAGCGGCCGAAAACCGTGCGATTTTCGCAGCTAGTGGCCAAAAATCGGGCGATTTTTGCCGGTAACGGCCGAAAACCGCGCTATTTTGCGCAAAAACCACGCGATTTTCGCAGCTGGCGGGCAAAAATCGCGAATTTCGCAGCTAGCGGCCAAAAATAGCGTGATTTTCGCCGCTACCGGCCAAAAAACGCGCGATTTTCGCCGCTAGCGGCCAAAAACCATGCGATTTTCGCAGCTGGCGGGCAAAAATCGCGATTTTCCGCCGCTACCGGCCAAAAATTGCGCGATTTTCGCCGCTAGCAGCCAAAAACCGTGCGATTTTCGCCGCTAGCGGCCAAAAAAATCGCGATTTTCGCCGCTAGCGGCCAAAAACCATGTGATTTTTGCAGCTGGCGGGCAAAAATAGCGCTATTTTCGCCGTTACCGGCCAAAAACCGCGCAATTTTCGCCGCTACCACCCAAAAACTATGCGATTTTCGCAGCTGGCGGGCAAAAATCGCGATTTTCGCCGCTTCCGGCCAAAAAATAGCGCGATTTTCGCCAATAGCCGCCAAAAACCGTGCGATTTTCGCCGCTAGCGGATTAAAATCGGGCGATTTTTGCCACTAACGGCCGAAAACCGCGCTATTTTGCGCAGAAACCATGCAATTTTCGCAGCTGGCGGGCAAAAATTGCGATTTTCGCCGCTACCGGCCAAAAATAGCGCGATTTTCGCCGCTACCGGCAAAAAACCGCGCGATTTTCGCCGCTAGCGGCCAAAAATCGGGCGATTTTTGCCGCTAACTGCCGAAAACTGCGCTATTTTCGACGCTAGCGGCCAGAAACCATGCGATTTTTGCCGCTACCGGCCAAAAACCTCGCGACTTTTGCCGCTAGCGGCCAAAAACCATGCGATTTTTGCAGCTGGCGGGCAAAAATAGCGCTATTTTCGCCGCTACCGGGCAAAAATCGACCGATTTTCGCCGCTAGCGGCCAAAAAAAGGGGCTATTTTCGCCGCAAGCGGCCAAAAATGGGGTGATTTTCGCCGCTATGGGCACAAAATCGTGCAAATTTCGCCGCTAGCGGCCAAAAACCAAGCGATTTTTGCAGCTGACGGGCAAAAATCGCGTGATTTTCGCCGCTACCGGCCAAAAACCGCGTGATTTTAGCCGCTAGCGGCCAAAAATCGTGCGATTTTTATAGCTGGCGGGCAAAAATCGCGCGATTTAAGCCGCTAGCGGCCAAAAACCATGCGATTTTCGCAGCTGGCGGGCAAAAATCGCGATTTTCGCCGCTACCGGCCAAAAATAGCGCGATTTTCGCCGCTAGCAGCCAAAAACCGTGCGATTTTCGCCGCTAGCGGCCAAAAAAAATCGCGATTTTCGCCGCTAGCGGCCAAAAACCATGTGATTTTTGCAGCTGGCGGGCAAAAATAGCGCTATTTTCGCCGTTACCGGCCAAAAACCGCGCAATTTTCGCCGCTACCACCCAAAAACTATGCGATTTTCGCAGCTGGCGGGCAAAAATCGCGATTTTCGCCGCTTCCGGCCAAAAATAGCGCGATTTTCGCCAATAGCCGCCAAAAACCGTGCGATTTTCGCCGCTAGCGGATTAAAATCGGGCGATTTTTGCCACTAACGGCCGAAAACCGCGCTATTTTGCGCAGAAACCATGCAATTTTCGCAGCTGGCGGGCAAAAATCGCGATTTTCGCCGCTACCGGCCAAAAATAGCGCGATTTTCGCCGCTACCGGCAAAAAACCGCGCGATTTTCGCCGCTAGCGGCCAAAAATCGGGCGATTTTTGCCGCTAACTGCCGAAAACTGCGCTATTTTCGACGCTAGCGGCCAGAAACCATGCGATTTTTGCCGCTACCGGCCAAAAACCTCGCGACTTTTGCCGCTAGCGGCCAAAAACCATGCGATTTTTTGCAGCTGGCGGGCAAAAATAGCGCTATTTTCGCCGCTACCGGGCAAAAATCGACCGATTTTCGCCGCTAGCGGCCAAAAAAAGGGGCTATTTTCGCCGCAAGCGGCCAAAAATGGGGTGATTTTCGCCGCTATGGGCACAAAATCGTGCAAATTTCGCCGCTACCGGCCAAAAACCGCGTGATTTTAGCCGCTAGCGGCCAAAAATCGTGCGATTTTTATAGCTAGCGGGCAAAAATCGCGCGATTTAAGCCGCTAGCGGCCAAAAATCTTGCAAATTTCGCCGCTAGCGGCCAAAAATCGTCCGAATTTCACCGCTAGCGGCCAAAAATCGCGCGATATTCGCCGCTAGCGGCCAGAAACTATGCGATTTTTGCAGCTGGCGGGCAAAAATAGCGCGATTTTCGCCCCTACCGGCCAAAAACCGCGCGATTTTCGCCGCTAGCGGCCAAAAACCATGCGATTTTCGCAGCTGGCGGGCAAAAATCACGATTTTCGCCGCTGCCTGCCAAAAACCGCGCGATTTTCGCCGCTAGCGGCCAAAAACCATGCGATTTTCGCGGCTGGCGGGCAAAAATCAAGATTTTCGCCGCTAGCGGCCAAAAACTGTGCGATTTTCGCCGCTAGCGGCCAAAAATCGGGCGATTTTTGCCGCTAACGGCCGAAAACCGCGCTATTTTCGACGCTAGCGGCCAGAAACCATGCGATTTTTGCATCTGACGGGCAAAAATCGCGCGAATTTCGTCGCTACCTGCCAAAAATCGACCGATTTTCGCCGCTAGCGGCCAAAAAAAGGGGCTATTTTCGCCGCTAGCGGCACAAAATCGTGCAAATTTCGCCACTAGCGGCCAAAAATCGTGCGAATTTCGCCGCTAGCGGCCAAAAACCGTGAGATTTTCGCCGCTAGCGGCCAAAAATCGGGCGATTTTCGCCGCTAACGGCCGAAAACCGCGCTATTTTCGACGCTAGCGGCCAGAAACCATGCGATTTTTGCCGGTGGCGGGCAAAAATCGCGCGAATTTCGCCGCTACCTGCCAAAAATCGACCGATTTTCGCCGCTAGCGGCCAAAAAAGGGGCTATTTTCGCCGCAAGCGGCCAAAAATGGGGTGATTTTCGCCGCTACTTGCCATAAACCGTGCGAATTTCGCCGCTACCTGCCAAAAAACCGCGCGATTTTCACCGCTTGCGGCCAAAAACCATGCGATTTTCGCAGCTGGCGGGCAAAAGTAGCGCGATTTTTGCCGCTACCGGCCAAAAACCGCGCGACTTTTGCCGCTAGCGGCCAAAAACCATGCGATTTTTGCAGCTGGCGGGCAAAAATAGCGCTATTTTCGCCGCTACCGGCCAAAAACCGCGCGATTTTCGCCGCTAGCGGCCAAAAACTATGCGATTTTCGCAGCTGGCGGGCAAAAATCGCGATTTTCGCCGCTACCGGCCAAAAATAGCGCGATTTTCGCCGCTAGCGGCCGAAAAACCGTGCGATTTTCGCAGCTAGTGGCCAAAAATCGGGCGATTTTTGCCGGTAACGGCCGAAAACCGCGCTATTTTGCGCAAAAACCACGCGATTTTCGCAGCTGGCGGGCAAAAATCGCGAATTTCGCAGCTAGCGGCCAAAAATAGCGTGATTTTCGCCGCTACCGGCCAAAAAAACGCGCGATTTTCGCCGCTAGCGGCCAAAAACCATGCGATTTTCGCAGCTGGCGGGCAAAAATCGCGATTTTCGCCGCTACCGGCCAAAAATAGCGCGATTTTCGCCGCTAGCAGCCAAAAACCGTGCGATTTTCGCCGCTAGCGGCCAAAAAAAATCGCGATTTTCGCCGCTAGCGGCCAAAAACCATGTGATTTTTGCAGCTGGCGGGCAAAAATAGCGCTATTTTCGCCGTTACCGGCCAAAAACCGCGCAATTTTCGCCGCTACCACCCAAAAACTATGCGATTTTCGCAGCTGGCGGGCAAAAATCGCGATTTTCGCCGCTTCCGGCCAAAAATAGCGCGATTTTCGCCAATAGCCGCCAAAAACCGTGCGATTTTCGCCGCTAGCGGATTAAAATCGGGCGATTTTTGCCACTAACGGCCGAAAACCGCGCTATTTTGCGCAGAAACCATGCAATTTTCGCAGCTGGCGGGCAAAAATTGCGATTTTCGCCGCTACCGGCCAAAAATAGCGCGATTTTCGCCGCTACCGGCAAAAAACCGCGCGATTTTCGCCGCTAGCGGCCAAAAATCGGGCGATTTTTGCCGCTAACTGCCGAAAACTGCGCTATTTTCGACGCTAGCGGCCAGAAACCATGCGATTTTTGCCGCTACCGGCCAAAAACCTCGCGACTTTTGCCGCTAGCGGCCAAAAACCATGCGATTTTTGCAGCTGGCGGGCAAAAATAGCGCTATTTTCGCCGCTACCGGGCAAAAATCGACCGATTTTCGCCGCTAGCGGCCAAAAAAGGGGCTATTTTCGCCGCAAGCGGCCAAAAATGGGGTGATTTTCGCCGCTATGGGCACAAAATCGTGCAAATTTCGCCGCTAGCGGCCAAAAACCAAGCGATTTTTGCAGCTGACGGGCAAAAATCGCGTGATTTTCGCCGCTACCGGCCAAAAACCGCGTGATTTTAGCCGCTAGCGGCCAAAAATCGTGCGATTTTTATAGCTGGCGGGCAAAAATCGCGCGATTTAAGCCGCTAGCGGCCAAAAACCATGCGATTTTCGCAGCTGGCGGGCAAAAATCGCGATTTTCGCCGCTACCGGCCAAAAATAGCGCGATTTTCGCCGCTAGCAGCCAAAAACCGTGCGATTTTCGCCGCTAGCGGCCAAAAAAATCGCGATTTTCGCCGCTAGCGGCCAAAAACCATGTGATTTTTGCAGCTGGCGGGCAAAAATAGCGCTATTTTCGCCGTTACCGGCCAAAAACCGCGCAATTTTCGCCGCTACCACCCAAAAACTATGCGATTTTCGCAGCTGGCGGGCAAAAATCGCGATTTTCGCCGCTTCCGGCCAAAAATAGCGCGATTTTCGCCAATAGCCGCCAAAAACCGTGCGATTTTCGCCGCTAGCGGATTAAAATCGGGCGATTTTTGCCACTAACGGCCGAAAACCGCGCTATTTTGCGCAGAAACCATGCAATTTTCGCAGCTGGCGGGCAAAAATCGCAATTTTCGCCGCTACCGGCCAAAAATAGCGCGATTTTCGCCGCTAGCGGCCAAAAACCGTGCGATTTTCGCCGCTTGCGGCCAAAAATCGGGCGATTTTCGCAACTGGCGGGCAAAAATCGCGATTTTCGCCGCTACCGGCCAAAAATAGCGTGATTTTCGCCGCTAGCGGCCAAAAATCGGGCGATTTTTGCCGCTAACGGCCGAAAACCGCGCTATTTTGCGCAAAAAACATGCGATTTTCGCAGCTGGCGTTCAAAAATCGCGATTTGCGCCGCTACCGGCCAAAAACCCCGCGATTTTCGCCGCTAGCGGCCAAAAACTATGCGATTTTCGCAGCTGGCGGGCAAAAATCGCGATTTTCGCCACAACCGGCCAAAAATAGCGCGATTTTCGCCGCTACTTGCCATAAACCGTGCGAATTTCGCCGCTACCTGCCAAAAACCGCGCGATTTTCACCGCTTGCGGCCAAAAAACCATGCGATTTTCGCAGCTGGCGGGCAAAAATAGCGCGATTTTTGCCGCTACCGGCCAAAAACCGCGCGACTTTTGCCGCTAGCGGCCAAAAACCATGCGATTTTTGCAGCTGGCGGGCAAAAATAGCGCTATTTTCGCCGCTACCGGCCAAAAAACCGCGCGATTTTCGCCGCTAGCGGCCAAAAACTATGCGATTTTCGCAGCTGGCGGGCAAAAATCGCGATTTTCGCCGCTACCGGCCAAAAATAGCGCGATTTTCGCCGCTAGCGGCCGAAAACCGTGCGATTTTCGCAGCTAGTGGCCAAAAATCGGGCGATTTTTGCCGGTAACGGCCGAAAACCGCGCTATTTTGCGCAAAAACCACGCGATTTTCGCAGCTGGCGGGCAAAAATCGCGAATTTCGCAGCTAGCGGCCAAAAATAGCGTGATTTTCGCCGCTACCGGCCAAAAAACGCGCGATTTTCGCCGCTAGCGGCCAAAAACCATGCGATTTTTCGCAGCTGGCGGGCAAAAAATCGCGATTTTCGCCGCTACCGGCCAAAAATAGCGCGATTTTCGCCGCTAGCAGCCAAAAACCGTGCGATTTTCGCCGCTAGCGGCCAAAAAAAATCGCGATTTTCGCCGCTAGCGGCCAAAAACCATGTGATTTTTGCAGCTGGCGGGCAAAAATAGCGCTATTTTCGCCGTTACCGGCCAAAAACCGCGCAATTTTCGCCGCTACCACCCAAAAACTATGCGATTTTCGCAGCTGGCGGGCAAAAATCGCGATTTTCGCCGCTTCCGGCCAAAATAGCGCGATTTTCGCCAATAGCCGCCAAAAACCGTGCGATTTTCGCCGCTAGCGGATTAAAATCGGGCGATTTTTGCCACTAACGGCCGAAAACCGCGCTATTTTGCGCAGAAACCATGCAATTTTCGCAGCTGGCGGGCAAAAATTGCGATTTTCGCCGCTACCGGCCAAAAATAGCGCGATTTTCGCCGCTACCGGCAAAAAACCGCGCGATTTTCGCCGCTAGCGGCCAAAAATCGGGGCGATTTTTGCCGCTAACTGCCGAAAACTGCGCTATTTTCGACGCTAGCGGCCAGAAACCATGCGATTTTTGCCGCTACCGGCCAAAAACCTCGCGACTTTTGCCGCTAGCGGCCAAAAACCATGCGATTTTTGCAGCTGGCGGGCAAAAATAGCGCTATTTTCGCCGCTACCGGGCAAAAATCGACCGATTTTCGCCGCTAGCGGCCAAAAAAGGGGCTATTTTCGCCGCAAGCGGCCAAAAATGGGGTGATTTTCGCCGCTATGGGCACAAAATCGTGCAAATTTCGCCGCTAGCGGCCAAAAACCAAGCGATTTTTGCAGCTGACGGGCAAAAATCGCGTGATTTTCGCCGCTACCGGCCAAAAACCGCGTGATTTTAGCCGCTAGCGGCCAAAAATCGTGCGATTTTTATAGCTGGCGGGCAAAAATCGCGCGATTTAAGCCGCTAGCGGCCAAAAATCGTGCAAATTTCGCCGCTAGCGGCCAAAAATCGTCCGAATTTCACCGCTAGCGGCCAAAAATCGCGCGATTTTCGCCGCTAGCGGCCAGAAACTATGCGATTTTTGCAGCTGGCGGGCAAAAATAGCGCGATTTTCGCCGCTACCGGCCAAAAACCGCGCGATTTTCGCCGCTAGCGGCCAAAAACCATGCGATTTTCGCAGCTGGCGGGCAAAAAATCACGATTTTCGCCGCTGCCTACCAAAAACCGCGCGATTTTCGCCGCTAGCGGCCAAAAACCATGCGATTTTTGCGGCTGGCGGGCAAAAATCAAGATTTTCGCCGCTAGCGGCCAAAAACTGTGCGATTTTCGCCGCTAGCGGCCAAAAATCGGGCGATTTTTGCCGCTAACGGCCGAAAACCGCGCTATTTTCGACCCTAGCGGCCAGAAACCATGCGATTTTTGCATCTGACGGGCAAAAATCGCGCGAATTTCGTCGCTACCTGCCAAAAATCGACCGATTTTCGCCGCTAGCGGCCAAAAAAGGGGCTATTTTCGCCGCTAGCGGCACAAAATCGTGCAAATTTCGCCACTAGCGGCCAAAAATCGTGCGAATTTCGCCGCTAGCGGCCAAAAATAGCGCGATTTTCGCCGCTAGCGGCCAGAAACTATGCGGTTTTTGCAGCTGGCGGGCAAAAATAGCGCGATTTTCACCGCTACCGGCCAAAAACCGCGCGATTTTCGCCGCTAGCGGCCAAAAAACCATGCGATTTTCGCAGCTGGCGGGCAAAAATCGCGATTTTCGCCGCTACCAGCCAAAAATAGCGCGATTTTCGCCGCTAGCGGCCAAAAACCGTGCGATTTTCGCCGCTTGCGGCCAAAAATCGGGCGATTTTCGCAACTGGCGGGCAAAAATCGCGATTTTCCGCCGCTACCGGCCAAAAATAGCGTGATTTTCGCCGCTAGCGGCCAAAAATCGGGCGATTTTTGCCGCTAACGGCCGAAAACCGCGCTATTTTGCGCAAAAAACATGCGATTTTCGCAGCTGGCGTTCAAAAATCGCGATTTGCGCCGCTACCAGCCAAAAACCCCGCGATTTTCGCCGCTAGCGGCCAAAAAACTATGCGATTTTCGCAGCTGGCGGGCAAAAATCGCGATTTTCGCCACAACCGGCCAAAAATAGCGCGATTTTCGCCGCTACTTGCCATAAACCGTGCGAATTTCGCCGCTACCTGCCAAAACCGCGCGATTTTCACCGCTTGCGGCCAAAACCATGCGATTTTCGCAGCTGGCGGGCAAAAATAGCGCGATTTTTGCCGCTACCGGCCAAAAACCGCGCGACTTTTGCCGCTAGCGGCCAAAAACCATGCGATTTTTGCAGCTGGCGGGCAAAAATAGCGCTATTTTCGCCGCTACCGGCCAAAAACCGCGCGATTTTCGCCGCTAGCGGCCAAAAACTATGCGATTTTCGCAGCTGGCGGGCAAAAAATCGCGATTTTCGCCGCTACCGGCCAAAAATAGCGCGATTTTCGCCGCTAGCGGCCGAAAACCGTGCGATTTCGCAGCTAGTGGCCAAAAAATCGGGCGATTTTTGCCGGTAACGGCCGAAAACCGCGCTATTTTTGCGCAAAAACCACGCGATTTTCGCAGCTGGCGGGCAAAAATCGCGAATTTCGCAGCTAGCGGCCAAAAATAGCGTGATTTTTCGCCGCTACCGGCCAAAAAAACGCGCGATTTTCGCCGCTAGCGGCCAAAAACCATGCGATTTTCGCAGCTGGCGGGCAAAAATCGCGATTTTCGCCGCTACCGGCCAAAAATAGCGCGATTTTCGCCGCTAGCAGCCAAAAACCGTGCGATTTTCGCCGCTAGCGGCCAAAAAAAATCGCGATTTTCGCCGCTAGCGGCCAAAAACCATGTGATTTTTGCAGCTGGCGGGCAAAAATAGCGCTATTTTCGCCGTTACCGGCCAAAAACCGCGCAATTTTCGCCGCTACCACCCAAAAAACTATGCGATTTTCGCAGCTGGCGGGCAAAAATCGCGATTTTCGCCGCTTCCGGCCAAAAATAGCGCGATTTTCGCCAATAGCCGCCAAAAACCGTGCGATTTTCGCCGCTAGCGGATTAAATCGGGCGATTTTTGCCACTAACGGCCGAAAACCGCGCTATTTTGCGCAGAAACCATGCAATTTTCGCAGCTGGCGGGCAAAAATTGCGATTTTCGCCGCTACCGGCCAAAAATAGCGCGATTTTCGCCGCTACCGGCAAAAAACCGCGCGATTTTCGCCGCTAGCGGCCAAAAATCGGGCGATTTTTGCCGCTAACCTGCCGAAAAACTGCGCTATTTTCGACGCTAGCGGCCAGAAACCATGCGATTTTTGCCGCTACCGGCCAAAAACCCTCGCGACTTTTGCCGCTAGCGGCCAAAAACCATGCGATTTTTGCAGCTGGCGGGCAAAAATAGCGCTATTTTCGCCGCTACCGGGCAAAAATCGACCGATTTTTCGCCGCTAGCGGCCAAAAAAAGGGGCTATTTTCGCCGCAAGCGGCCAAAAATGGGGTGATTTTCGCCGCTATGTGCACAAAATCGTGCAAATTTCGCCGCTAGCGGCCAAAAACCAAGCGATTTTTGCAGCTGACGGGCAAAAATCGCGTGATTTTCGCCGCTACCGGCCAAAAACCGCGTGATTTTAGCCGCTAGCGGCCAAAAAATCGTGCGATTTTTATAGCTGGCGGGCAAAAATCGCGCGATTTAAGCCGCTAGCGGCCAAAAACCATGCGATTTCGCAGCTGGCGGGCAAAAATCGCGATTTTCGCCGCTACCGGCCAAAAATAGCGCGATTTTCGCCGCTAGCAGCCAAAAACCGTGCGATTTTCGCCGCTAGCGGCCAAAAAAAATCGCGATTTTCGCCGCTAGCGGCCAAAAACCATGTGATTTTTGCAGCTGGCGGGCAAAAATAGCGCTATTTTCGCCGTTACCGGCCAAAAACCGCGCAATTTTCGCCGCTACCACCCAAAAACTATGCGATTTTTCGCAGCTGGCGGGCAAAAATCGCGATTTTCGCCGCTTCCGGCCAAAAATAGCGCGATTTTCGCCAATAGCCGCCAAAAACCGTGCGATTTTCGCCGCTAGCGGATTAAAATCGGGCGATTTTTGCCACTAACGGCCGAAAACCGCGCTATTTTGCGCAGAAACCATGCAATTTTCGCAGCTGGCGGGCAAAAATCGCGATTTTCGCCGCTACCGGCCAAAATAGCGCGATTTTCGCCGCTACCGGCAAAAAACCGCGCGATTTTCGCCGCTAGCGGCCAAAAATCGGGCGATTTTTGCCGCTAACTGCCGAAAACTGCGCTATTTTCGACGCTAGCGGCCAGAAACCATGCGATTTTTGCCGCTACCGGCCAAAAACCTCGCGACTTTTGCCGCTAGCGGCCAAAAACCATGCGATTTTTGCAGCTGGCGGGCAAAAATAGCGCTATTTTTCGCCGCTACCGGGCAAAAATCGACCGATTTTCGCCGCTAGCGGCCAAAAAAAGGGGCTATTTTCGCCGCAAGCGGCCAAAAATGGGGTGATTTTCGCCGCTATGGGCACAAAATCGTGCAAATTTCGCCGCTACCGGCCAAAAACCGCGTGATTTTAGCCGCTAGCGGCCAAAAATCGTGCGATTTTTATAGCTAGCGGGCAAAAATCGCGCGATTTAAGCCGCTAGCGGCCAAAAATCTTGCAAATTTCGCCGCTAGCGGCCAAAAATCGTCCGAATTTCACCGCTAGCGGCCAAAAATCGCGCGATTTTCGCCGCTAGCGGCCAGAAACTATGCGATTTTTGCAGCTGGCGGGCAAAAATAGCGCGATTTTCGCCCCTACCGGCCAAAAACCGCGCGATTTTCGCCGCTAGCGGCCAAAAACCATGCGATTTTCGCAGCTGCGGGCAAAAATCACGATTTTCGCCGCTGCCTGCCAAAAACCGCGCGATTTTCGCCGCTAGCGGCCAAAAACCATGCGATTTTCGCGGCTGGCGGGCAAAAATCAAGATTTTCGCCGCTAGCGGCCAAAAACTGTGCGATTTTCGCCGCTAGCGGCCAAAAATCGGGCGATTTTTGCCGCTAACGGCCGAAAACCGCGCTATTTTCGACGCTAGCGGCCAGAACCATGCGATTTTTGCATCTGACGGGCAAAAATCGCGCGAATTTCGTCGCTACCTGCCAAAAATCGACCGATTTTCGCCGCTAGCGGCCAAAAAAAGGGGCTATTTTCGCCGCTAGCGGCACAAAATCGTGCAAATTTCGCCACTAGCGGCCAAAAATCGTGCGAATTTCGCTGCTAGCGGCCAAAAACCGTGAGATTTTCGCCGCTAGCGGCCAAAAATCGGGCGATTTTCGCCGCTAACGGCCGAAAACCGCGCTATTTTCGACGCTAGCGGCCAGAAACCATGCGATTTTTGCCGGTGGCGGGCAAAAATCGCGCGAATTTCGCCGCTACCTGCCAAAAATCGACCGATTTTCGCCGCTAGCGGCCAAAAAAAGGGGCTATTTTCGCCGCAAGCGGCCAAAAATGGGGTGATTTTCGCCGCTATGGGCACAAAATCGTGCAAATTTCGCCGCTAGCGGCCAAAAACCAAGCGATTTTTGCAGCTGACGGGCAAAAATCGCGTGATTTTCGCCGCTACCGGCGAAAATCGCGCGGTTTTTGGCCGGTAGCGGCGAAAATCGCGCTATATTTGCCCGCCAGCTGCAAAAATCGCATAGTTTCTCGCCGCTAGCGGCGAAAATCGCGCGATTTTTGACCGCTAGCGGCGAAAATCGCGCGATTTTTGGCCGCTAGCGGCGAAATTCGCACGATTTTTGGCCGCTAGCGGCGAAAATCGTGCGAATTTCGCCGCTAGCGGCCCAAAATCGCGCGATTTTCGCCGCTAGCGGTCAAAAATCGCGCGATTTTCGCCGCTAGCGGCCAGAAAACTATGCGATTTTTGCAGCTGGCGGGCAAAAATAGCGCGATTTTCGCCGCTACCGGCCAAAAACCGCGCGATTTTCGCCGCTAGCGGCCAAAAACCATGCGATTTTCGCAGCTGGCGGGCAAAAATCGCGATTTTCGCCGCTTTCGGCCAAAAATAGCGCGATTTTCGCCGCTAGCGGACAAAAACCGTGCGATTTTCGCCGCTTGCGGCCAAAAATCGGGCGATTTTTGCCGCTAACGGCCGAAAACTGTGCGATTTTCGCAGCTGGCGGGCAAAAATCGCGATTTTTGCCGCTACCGGCCAAAAATAGCGCGATTTTCGCCGCTAGCGGCCAAAAACCGTGAGATTTTCGCCGCTAGCGGCCAAAAATCGGGCGAATTTTCGCCGCTAACGGCCGAAAACCGCGCTATTTCGACGCTAGCGGCCAGAAACCATGCGATTTTTGCCGGTGGCGGGCAAAAATCGCGCGAATTTCGCCGCAACCTGCCAAAAATCGACCGATTTTCGCCGCTAGCGGCCAAAAAAGGGGCTATTTTCGCCGCAAGCGGCCAAAAATGGGGTGATTTTCGCCGCAATGGGCACAAAATCGTGCAAATTTTCGCCGCTAGCGGCCAAAAACCAAGCGATTTTTGCAGCTGACGGGCAAAAATCGCGTGATTTTCGCCGCTATCGGCCAAAAACCGCGTGATTTTAGCCGCTAGCGGCCAAAAATCGTGCGATTTTATAGCTGGCGGGCAAAAAATCGCGCGATTTAAGCCGCTAGCGGCCAAAAATCGTGCAAATTTCGCCGCTAGCGGCCAAAAATCGCGCGATTTTCGCCGCTAGCGGCCAGAAAACTATGCGATTTTGCAGCTGGCGGGCAAAAATAGCGCGATTTTCGCCCCTACCGGCCAAAAACCGCGCGATTTTCGCCGCTAGCGGCCAAAAACCATGCGATTTTCGCAGCTGGCGGGCAAAAATCACGATTTTCGCCGCTGCCTGCCAAAACCGCGCGATTTTCCGCCGCTAGCGGCCAAAAACCATGCGATTTCGCCGCTAGCGGCCAAAAACTGTGCGATTTTCGCCGCTAGCGGCCAAAAATCGGGCGATTTTTGCCGCTAACGGCCGAAAACCGCGCTATTTTCGACGCTAGCGGCCAGAAACCATGCGATTTTTGCATCTGACGGCAAAAATCGCGCGAATTTCGTCGCTACCTGCCAAAAATCGACCGATTTTCGCCGCTAGCGGCCAAAAAAAGGGCTATTTTCGCCGCAAGCGGCACAAAATCGTGCAAATTTCGCCACTAGCGGCCAAAAATCGTGCGAATTTCGCCGCTAGCGGCCAAAAATAGCGCGATTTTCGCCGCTAGCGGCCAGAAACTATGCGGTTTTTGCAGCTGGCGGGCAAAAATAGCGCGATTTTCACGCTACCGGCCAAAAACCGCGCGATTTTTGCCGCTAGCGGCCAAAAAGCATGCGATTTTCGCAGCTGGCGGGCAAAAATCGCGATTTTCGCCGTTACCGGCCAAAAATAGCGCGATTTTCGCCGCTAGCGGCCAAAAACCGTGCGATTTTCGCCGCTTGCGGCCAAAAATCGGGCGATTTTCGCAACTGGCGGGCAAAAATCGCGATTTTCGCCGCTACCGGCCAAAAATAGCGTGATTTTCGCCGCTAGCGGCCAAAAATCGGGCGATTTTTGCCGCTAACGGCGAAAACCGCGCTATTTTGCGCAAAAAACCATGCGATTTTCGCAGCTGGCGTTCAAAATCGCGATTTGCGCCGCTACCGGCCAAAAACCCCGCGATTTTCGCCGCTAGCGGCCAAAAACCATGCGATTTTCGCAGCTGGCGGGCAAAAATCGCGATTTTCGCCACACCGGCCAAAAATAGCGCGATTTTCGCCGCTACCTGCCATAAACCGTGCGAATTTCGCCGCTACCTGCCAAAAACCGCGCGATTTTCACCGCTTGCGGCCAAAAACCATGCGATTTTCGCAGCTGGCGGGCAAAAATAGCGCGATTTTTGCCGCTACCGGCCAAAAACCGCGCGACTTTTGCCGCTAGCGGCCAAAAACCATGCGATTTTTGCAGCTGGCGGGCAAAATAGCGCTATTTTTTCGCCGCTAACCGGCCAAAAACCGCGCGATTTTCGCCGCTAGCGGCCAAAAACTATGCGATTTTTGCGCAGCTGCGGGCAAAAATCGCGATTTTCGCCGCTACCGGCCAAATAGCGCGATTTTCGCCGCTAGCGGCCGAAAAACCGTGCGATTTTCGCAGCTAGTGGCCAAAAATCGGCGATTTTTGCCGTAACGCCGAAAACCGGCGATATTTTGCGCAAAACCACGCGATTTTTCGCAGCTGCGCAAAAATCGCGATTTCGCAGGCTAGGGCGCGGCCAAAATAGCGTGATTTTCGCCGCTACCGGCCAAAAACGCGCGATTTTCGCCGCTAGCGGCCAAAAACCATGCGATTTTCGCAGCTGGCGGGCCAAAAATCGCGATTTCGCCGCTACCGGCCAAAAATAGCGCGATTTTCCGCCGCTGCAGCCAAAAACGTGCGATTTTCGCCGCTAGCGGCCAAAAAAATCGCGATTTTCGCCGCTAGCGGCCAAAAACCATGTGATTTTTGCAGCTGGCGGGCAAAAATAGCGCTATTTTCGCCGTTACCGGCCAAAAACCGCGCAATTTTCGCCGCTACCAACCCAAAACTATGCGATTTTCGCAGCTGGCGGGCAAAAATCGCGATTTTTCGCCGCTTCCGGCCAAAATAGAGCGATTTTCGCCATAGCCGCCAAAAACCGTGCGATTTTCGCCGCTAGCGGATTAAAATCGGGCGATTTTTTGCCACTAACGGCCGAAAACCGCGCTATTTTGCGCAGAAACCATGCAATTTTCGCAGCTGGCTGGCAAAAATTGCGATTTTCGCCGCTACCGGCCAAAAATAGCGCGATTTTCGCCGCTACCGGCCAAAAATAGCGCGATTTTCGCCGCTACCGGCAAAAAACCGCGCGATTTTCGCCGCTAGCGGCCAAAAATCGGGCGATTTTTGCCGCTAACTGCCGAAAACTGCGCTATTTTCGACGCTAGCGGCCAGAAACCATGCGATTTTTGCCGCTACCGGCCAAAAACCTCGCGACTTTTGCCGCTAGCGGCCAAAAACCATGCGATTTTTGCAGCTGGCGGGCAAAAATAGCGCTATTTTCGCCGCTACCGGGCAAAAATCGACCGATTTTCGCCGCTAGCGGCCAAAAAAGGGGCTATTTTCGCCGCAAGCGGCCAAAATGGGGTGATTTTCGCCGCTATGGGCACAAAATCGTGCAAATTTCGCCGCTAGCGGCCAAAAACCAAGCGATTTTTGCAGCTGACGGGCAAAATCGCGTGATTTTCGCCGCTACCGGCCAAAAACCGCGTGATTTTAGCCGCTAGCGGCCAAAAATCGTGCGATTTTTATAGCTGGCGGGCAAAAATCGCGCGATTTAAGCCGCTAGCGGCCAAAAACCATGCGATTTTCGCAGCTGGCGGGCAAAAATCGCGATTTTCGCCGCTACCGGCCAAAAATAGCGCGATTTTCGCCGCTAGCAGCCAAAAACCGTGCGATTTTCGCCGCTAGCGGCCAAAAAAATCGCGATTTTCGCCGCTAGCGGCCAAAAAACCATGTGATTTTTGCAGCTGGCGGGCAAAAATAGCGCTATTTTCGCCGTTACCGGCCAAAAACCGCGCAATTTTCGCCGCTACCACCCAAAAACTATGCGATTTTTCGCAGCTGGCGGGCAAAAATCGCGATTTTCGCCGCTTCCGGCCAAAATAATCGCGATTTTCGCCAATAGCCGCCAAAAACCGTGCGATTTTCGCCGCTAGCGGATTAAAATCGGGCGATTTTGCCACTAACGGCCGAAAACCGCGCTATTTTGCGCAGAAACCATGCAATTTTCGCAGCTGGCGGCAAAAATCGCAATTTTCGCCGCTACCGGCCAAAAATAGCGCGATTTTCGCCGCTAGCGGCCAAAAACCGTGCGATTTTCGCCGCTTGCGGCCAAAAATCGGGCGATTTTCGCAACTGGCGGGCAAAAATCGCGATTTTCGCCGCTACCGGCCAAAAATAGCGTGATTTTCGCCGCTAGCGGCCAAAAATCGGGCGATTTTTGCCGCTAACGGCCGAAAACCGCGCTATTTTGCGCAAAAAACATGCGATTTTCGCAGCTGGCGTTCAAAAATCGCGATTTGCGCCGCTACCGGCCAAAAACCCCGCGATTTTCGCCGCTAGCGGCCAAAAACTATGCGATTTTCGCAGCTGGCGGGCAAAAATCGCGATTTTCGCCACAACCGGCCAAAAATAGCGCGATTTTCGCCGCTACTTGCCATAAACCGTGCGAATTTCGCCGCTACCTGCCAAAAACCGCGCGATTTTCACCGCTTGCGGCCAAAAACCATGCGATTTTCGCAGCTGGCGGGCAAAAATAGCGCGATTTTTGCCGCTACCGGCCAAAAACCGCGCGACTTTTGCCGCTAGCGGCCAAAAACCATGCGATTTTTGCAGCTGGCGGGCAAAAATAGCGCTATTTTCGCCGCTACCGGCCAAAAACCGCGCGATTTTCGCCGCTAGCGGCCAAAAACTATGCGATTTTCGCAGCTGGCGGGCAAAAATCGCGATTTTCGCCGCTACCGGCCAAAAATAGCGCGATTTTCGCCGCTAGCGGCCGAAAACCGTGCGATTTTCGCAGCTAGTGGCCAAAAATCGGGCGATTTTTGCCGGTAACGGCCGAAAACCGCGCTATTTTGCGCAAAAACCACGCGATTTTCGCAGCTGGCGGGCAAAAATCGCGAATTTCGCAGCTAGCGGCCAAAAATAGCGTGATTTTCGCCGCTACCGGCCAAAAAAACGCGCGATTTCGCCGCTAGCGGCCAAAAACCATGCGATTTTCGCAGCTGGCGGGCAAAAATCGCGATTTTCGCCGCTACCGGCCAAAAATAGCGCGATTTTCGCCGCTAGCAGCCAAAAACCGTGCGATTTTCGCCGCTAGCGGCCAAAAAAATCGCGATTTTCGCCGCTAGCGGCCAAAAACCATGTGATTTTTGCAGCTGGCGGGCAAAAATAGCGCTATTTTCGCCGTTACCGGCCAAAAACCGCGCAATTTTCGCCGCTACCACCCAAAAACTATGCGATTTTCGCAGCTGGCGGGCAAAAATCGCGATTTTCGCCGCTTCCGGCCAAAAATAGCGCGATTTTCGCCAATAGCCGCCAAAAACCGTGCGATTTTCGCCGCTAGCGGATTAAAATCGGGCGATTTTTGCCACTAACGGCCGAAAACCGCGCTATTTTGCGCAGAAACCATGCAATTTTCGCAGCTGGCGGGCAAAAATTGCGATTTTCGCCGCTACCGGCCAAAAATAGCGCGATTTTCGCCGCTACCGGCAAAAAACCGCGCGATTTTCGCCGCTAGCGGCCAAAAATCGGGCGATTTTTGCCGCTAACTGCCGAAAACTGCGCTATTTTCGACGCTAGCGGCCAGAAACCATGCGATTTTTGCCGCTACCGGCCAAAAACCTCGCGACTTTTGCCGCTAGCGGCCAAAAACCATGCGATTTTTGCAGCTGGCGGGCAAAAATAGCGCTATTTTCGCCGCTACCGGGCAAAAATCGACCGATTTTCGCCGCTAGCGGCCAAAAAAGGGGCTATTTTCGCCGCAAGCGGCCAAAAATGGGGTGATTTTCGCCGCTATGGGCACAAAATCGTGCAAATTTCGCCGCTAGCGGCCAAAAACCAAGCGATTTTTGCAGCTGACGGGCAAAAATCGCGTGATTTTCGCCGCTACCGGCCAAAAACCGCGTGATTTTAGCCGCTAGCGGCCAAAAATCGTGCGATTTTTATAGCTGGCGGGCAAAAATCGCGCGATTTAAGCCGCTAGCGGCCAAAAATCGTGCAAATTTCGCCGCTAGCGGCCAAAAATCGTCCGAATTTCACCGCTAGCGGCCAAAAATCGCGCGATTTTCGCCGCTAGCGGCCAGAAACTATGCGATTTTTGCAGCTGGCGGGCAAAAATAGCGCGATTTTCGCCGCTACCGGCCAAAAACCGCGCGATTTTCGCCGCTAGCGGCCAAAAACCATGCGATTTTCGCAGCTGGCGGGCAAAAATCACGATTTTCGCCGCTGCCTGCCAAAAACCGCGCGATTTTCGCCGCTAGCGGCCAAAAACCATGCGATTTTTGCGGCTGGCGGGCAAAAATCAAGATTTTCGCCGCTAGCGGCCAAAAACTGTGCGATTTTCGCCGCTAGCGGCCAAAAATCGGGCGATTTTTGCCGCTAACGGCCGAAAACCGCGCTATTTTCGACCCTAGCGGCCAGAAACCATGCGATTTTTGCATCTGACGGGCAAAAATCGCGCGAATTTCGTCGCTACCTGCCAAAAATCGACCGATTTTCGCCGCTAGCGGCCAAAAAAGGGGCTATTTTCGCCGCTAGCGGCACAAAATCGTGCAAATTTCGCCACTAGCGGCCAAAAATCGTGCGAATTTCGCCGCTAGCGGCCAAAAATAGCGCGATTTTCGCCGCTAGCGGCCAGAAACTATGCGGTTTTTGCAGCTGGCGGGCAAAAATAGCGCGATTTTCACCGCTACCGGCCAAAAACCGCGCGATTTTCGCCGCTAGCGGCCAAAAACCATGCGATTTTCGCAGCTGGCGGGCAAAAATCGCGATTTTCGCCGCTACCGCCAAAAATAGCGCGATTTTCGCCGCTAGCGGCCAAAAACCGTGCGATTTTCGCCGCTTGCGGCCAAAAATCGGGCGATTTTCGCAACTGGCGGGCAAAAATCGCGATTTTCGCCGCTACCGGCCAAAAATAGCGTGATTTTCGCCGCTAGCGGCCAAAAATCGGGCGATTTTTGCCGCTAACGGCCGAAAACCGCGCTATTTTGCGCAAAAAACATGCGATTTTCGCAGCTGGCGTTCAAAAATCGCGATTTGCGCCGCTACCGGCCAAAAACCCCGCGATTTTCGCCGCTAGCGGCCAAAAACTATGCGATTTTCGCAGCTGGCGGGCAAAAATCGCGATTTTCGCCACAACCGGCCAAAAATAGCGCGATTTTCGCCGCTACTTGCCATAAACCGTGCGAATTTCGCCGCTACCTGCCAAAAACCGCGCGATTTTCACCGCTTGCGGCCAAAAACCATGCGATTTTCGCAGCTGGCGGGCAAAAATAGCGCGATTTTTGCCGCTACCGGCCAAAAACCGCGCGACTTTTGCCGCTAGCGGCCAAAAACCATGCGATTTTTGCAGCTGGCGGGCAAAAATAGCGCTATTTTCGCCGCTACCGGCCAAAAACCGCGCGATTTTCGCCGCTAGCGGCCAAAAACTATGCGATTTTCGCAGCTGGCGGGCAAAAATCGCGATTTTCGCCGCTACCGGCCAAAAATAGCGCGATTTTCGCCGCTAGCGGCCGAAAACCGTGCGATTTTCGCAGCTAGTGGCCAAAAATCGGGCGATTTTTGCCGGTAACGGCCGAAAACCGCGCTATTTTGCGCAAAAACCACGCGATTTTCGCAGCTGGCGGGCAAAAATCGCGAATTTCGCAGCTAGCGGCCAAAAATAGCGTGATTTTCGCCGCTACCGGCCAAAAAACGCGCGATTTTCGCCGCTAGCGGCCAAAAACCATGCGATTTTCGCAGCTGGCGGGCAAAAATCGCGATTTTCGCCGCTACCGGCCAAAAATAGCGCGATTTTCGCCGCTAGCAGCCAAAAACCGTGCGATTTTCGCCGCTAGCGGCCAAAAAAATCGCGATTTTCGCCGCTAGCGGCCAAAAACCATGTGATTTTTGCAGCTGGCGGGCAAAAATAGCGCTATTTTCGCCGTTACCGGCCAAAAACCGCGCAATTTTCGCCGCTACCACCCAAAAACTATGCGATTTTCGCAGCTGGCGGGCAAAAATCGCGATTTTCGCCGCTTCCGGCCAAAAATAGCGCGATTTTCGCCAATAGCCGCCAAAAACCGTGCGATTTTCGCCGCTAGCGGATTAAAATCGGGCGATTTTTGCCACTAACGGCCGAAAACCGCGCTATTTTGCGCAGAAACCATGCAATTTTCGCAGCTGGCGGGCAAAAATTGCGATTTTCGCCGCTACCGGCCAAAAATAGCGCGATTTTCGCCGCTACCGGCAAAAAACCGCGCGATTTTCGCCGCTAGCGGCCAAAAATCGGGCGATTTTTGCCGCTAACTGCCGAAAACTGCGCTATTTTCGACGCTAGCGGCCAGAAACCATGCGATTTTTGCCGCTACCGGCCAAAAACCTCGCGACTTTTGCCGCTAGCGGCCAAAAACCATGCGATTTTTGCAGCTGGCGGGCAAAAATAGCGCTATTTTCGCCGCTACCGGGCAAAAATCGACCGATTTTCGCCGCTAGCGGCCAAAAAAGGGGCTATTTTCGCCGCAAGCGGCCAAAAATGGGGTGATTTTCGCCGCTATGGGCACAAAATCGTGCAAATTTCGCCGCTAGCGGCCAAAAACCAAGCGATTTTTGCAGCTGACGGGCAAAAATCGCGTGATTTTCGCCGCTACCGGCCAAAAACCGCGTGATTTTAGCCGCTAGCGGCCAAAAATCGTGCGATTTTTATAGCTGGCGGGCAAAAATCGCGCGATTTAAGCCGCTAGCGGCCAAAAACCATGCGATTTTCGCAGCTGGCGGGCAAAAATCGCGATTTTCGCCGCTACCGGCCAAAAATAGCGCGATTTTCGCCGCTAGCAGCCAAAACCGTGCGATTTTCGCCGCTAGCGGCCAAAAAAATCGCGATTTTCGCCGCTAGCGGCCAAAAACCATGTGATTTTTGCAGCTGGCGGGCAAAAATAGCGCTATTTTCGCCGTTACCGGGCCAAAAACCGCGCAATTTTCGCCGCTACCACCCAAAAACTATGCGATTTTCGCAGCTGGCGGGCAAAAATCGCGATTTTCGCCGCTTCCGGCCAAAAATAGCGCGATTTTCGCCAATAGCCGCCAAAAACCGTGCGATTTTCCGCCGCTAGCGGATTAAAATCGGGCGATTTTTGCCACTAACGGCCGAAAACCGCGCTATTTTGCGCAGAAACCATGCAATTTTCGCAGCTGGCGGGCAAAAATCGCGATTTTCGCCGCTACCGGCCAAAAATAGCGCGATTTTCGCCGCTACCGGCAAAAAACCGCGCGATTTTCGCCGCTAGCGGCCAAAAATCGGGCGATTTTTGCCGCTAACTGCCGAAAACTGCGCTATTTTCGACGCTAGCGGCCAGAAACCATGCGATTTTTGCCGCTACCGGCCAAAAACCTCGCGACTTTTGCCGCTAGCGGCCAAAAACCATGCGATTTTTGCAGCTGGCGGGCAAAATAGCGCTATTTTCGCCGCTACCGGGCAAAAATCGACCGATTTTCGCCGCTAGCGGCCAAAAAAGGGGCTATTTTCGCCGCAAGCGGCCAAAAATGGGGTGATTTTCGCCGCTATGGGCACAAAATCGTGCAAATTTCGCCGCTACCGGCCAAAAACCGCGTGATTTTAGCCGCTAGCGGCCAAAAATCGTGCGATTTTTATAGCTAGCGGGCAAAAATCGCGCGATTTAAGCCGCTAGCGGCCAAAAATCTTGCAAATTTCGCCGCTAGCGGCCAAAAATCGTCCGAATTTCACCGCTAGCGGCCAAAAATCGCGCGATTTTCGCCGCTAGCGGCCAGAAACTATGCGATTTTTGCAGCTGGCGGGCAAAAATAGCGCGATTTTCGCCCCTACCGGCCAAAAACCGCGCGATTTTCGCCGCTAGCGGCCAAAAACCATGCGATTTTCGCAGCTGGCGGGCAAAAATCACGATTTTCGCCGCTGCCTGCCAAAAACCGCGCGATTTTCGCCGCTAGCGGCCAAAAACCATGCGATTTTCGCGGCTGGCGGGCAAAAATCAAGATTTTCGCCGCTAGCGGCCAAAAACTGTGCGATTTTCGCCGCTAGCGGCCAAAAATCGGGCGATTTTTGCCGCTAACGGCCGAAAACCGCGCTATTTTCGACGCTAGCGGCCAGAAACCATGCGATTTTTGCATCTGACGGGCAAAAATCGCGCGAATTTCGTCGCTACCTGCCAAAAATCGACCGATTTTCGCCGCTAGCGGCCAAAAAAGGGGCTATTTTCGCCGCTAGCGGCACAAAATCGTGCAAATTTCGCCACTAGCGGCCAAAAATCGTGCGAATTTCGCTGCTAGCGGCCAAAAACCGTGAGATTTTCGCCGCTAGCGGCCAAAAATCGGGCGATTTTCGCCGCTAACGGCCGAAAACCGCGCTATTTTCGACGCTAGCGGCCAGAAACCATGCGATTTTTGCCGGTGGCGGGCAAAAATCGCGCGAATTTCGCCGCTACCTGCCAAAAATCGACCGATTTTCGCCGCTAGCGGCCAAAAAAGGGGCTATTTTCGCCGCAAGCGGCCAAAAATGGGGTGATTTTCGCCGCTATGGGCACAAAATCGTGCAAATTTCGCCGCTAGCGGCCAAAAACCAAGCGATTTTTGCAGCTGACGGGCAAAAATCGCGTGATTTTCGCCGCTACCGGCGAAAATCGCGCGGTTTTTGGCCGGTAGCGGCGAAAATCGCGCTATATTTGCCCGCCAGCTGCAAAAATCGCATAGTTTCTCGCCGCTAGCGGCGAAAATCGCGCGATTTTTGACCGCTAGCGGCGAAAATCGCGCGATTTTTGGCCGCTAGCGGCGAAATTCGCACGATTTTTGGCCGCTAGCGGCGAAAATCGTGCGAATTTCGCCGCTAGCGGCCCAAAATCGCGCGATTTTCGCCGCTAGCGGTCAAAAATCGCGCGATTTTCGCCGCTAGCGGCCAGAAACTATGCGATTTTTGCAGCTGGCGGGCAAAAATAGCGCGATTTTCGCCGCTACCGGCCAAAAACCGCGCGATTTTCGCCGCTAGCGGCCAAAAACCATGCGATTTTCGCAGCTGGCGGGCAAAAATCGCGATTTTCGCCGCTTTCGGCCAAAAATAGCGCGATTTTCGCCGCTAGCGGACAAAAACCGTGCGATTTTCGCCGCTTGCGGCCAAAAATCGGGCGATTTTTGCCGCTAACGGCCGAAAACTGTGCGATTTTCGCAGCTGGCGGGCAAAAATCGCGATTTTTGCCGCTACCGGCCAAAAATAGCGCGATTTTCGCCGCTAGCGGCCAAAAACCGTGAGATTTTCGCCGCTAGCGGCCAAAAATCGGGCGATTTTCGCCGCTAACGGCCGAAAACCGCGCTATTTTCGACGCTAGCGGCCAGAAACCATGCGATTTTTGCCGGTGGCGGGCAAAAATCGCGCGAATTTCGCCGCAACCTGCCAAAAATCGACCGATTTTCGCCGCTAGCGGCCAAAAAAGGGGCTATTTTCGCCGCAAGCGGCCAAAAATGGGGTGATTTTCGCCGCAATGGGCACAAAATCGTGCAAATTTCGCCGCTAGCGGCCAAAAACCAAGCGATTTTTGCAGCTGACGGGCAAAAATCGCGTGATTTTCGCCGCTATCGGCCAAAAACCGCGTGATTTTAGCCGCTAGCGGCCAAAAATCGTGCGATTTTTATAGCTGGCGGGCAAAAATCGCGCGATTTAAGCCGCTAGCGGCCAAAAATCGTGCAAATTTCGCCGCTAGCGGCCAAAAATCGCGCGATTTTCGCCGCTAGCGGCCAGAAACTATGCGATTTTTGCAGCTGGCGGGCAAAAATAGCGCGATTTTCGCCCCTACCGGCCAAAAACCGCGCGATTTTCGCCGCTAGCGGCCAAAAACCATGCGATTTTCGCAGCTGGCGGGCAAAAATCACGATTTTCGCCGCTGCCTGCCAAAAACCGCGCGATTTTCGCCGCTAGCGGCCAAAAACCATGCGATTTTCGCCGCTAGCGGCCAAAAACTGTGCGATTTTCGCCGCTAGCGGCCAAAAATCGGGCGATTTTTGCCGCTAACGGCCGAAAACCGCGCTATTTTCGACGCTAGCGGCCAGAAACCATGCGATTTTTGCATCTGACGGGCAAAAATCGCGCGAATTTCGTCGCTACCTGCCAAAAATCGACCGATTTTCGCCGCTAGCGGCCAAAAAAAGGGCTATTTTCGCCGCAAGCGGCACAAAATCGTGCAAATTTCGCCACTAGCGGCCAAAAATCGTGCGAATTTCGACGCTAGCGGCCAGAAACTATGCGGTTTTTGCAGCTGGCGGGCAAAAATAGCGCGATTTTCACGGCTACCGGCCAAAAACCGCGCGATTTTTGCCGCTAGCGGCCAAAAAGCATGCGATTTTCGCAGCTGGCGGGCAAAAATCGCGATTTTCGCCGTTACCGGCCAAAAATAGCGCGATTTTCGCCGCTAGCGGCCAAAAACCGTGCGATTTTCGCCGCTTGCGGCCAAAAATCGGGCGATTTTCGCAACTGGCGGGCAAAAATCGCGATTTTCGCCGCTACCGGCCAAAAATAGCGTGATTTTCGCCGCTAGCGGCCAAAAATCGGGCGATTTTCGCAACTGGCGGGCAAAAATCGCGATTTTCGCCGCTACCGGCCAAAAATAGCGTGATTTTCGCCGCTAACGGCCGAAAACCGCGCTATTTTGCGCAAAAACCATGCGATTTTCGCAGCTGGCGTTCAAAAATCGCGATTTGCGCCGCTACCGGCCAAAAACCCCGCGATTTTCGCCGCTAGCGGCCAAAAACCATGCGATTTTCGCAGCTGGCGGGCAAAAATCGCGATTTTCGCCACTACCGGCCAAAAATAGCGCGATTTTCGCCGCTACTGCCATAAACCGTGCGAATTTCGCCGCTACCTGCCAAAAACCGCGCGATTTTCACCGCTTGCGGCCAAAAACCATGCGATTTTCGCAGCTGGCGGGCAAAAATAGCGCGATTTTTGCCGCTACCGGCCAAAAACCGCGCGACTTTTGCCGCTAGCGGCCAAAAACCATGCGATTTTTGCAGCTGGCGGGCAAAAATAGCGCTATTTTCGCCGCTACCGGCCAAAAACCGCGCGATTTTCGCCGCTAGCGGCCAAAAACCATGCGATTTTCGCAGCTGGCGGGCAAAAATCGCGATTTTCGCCGCTACCGGCCAAAAATAGCGCGATTTTCGCCGCTAGCGGCCAAAAACCGTGCGATTTTCGCAGCTAGTGGCCAAAAATCGGGCGATTTTTGCCGGTAACGGCCGAAAACCGCGCTATTTTGCGCAAAAACCACGCGATTTTCGCAGCTGGCGGGCAAAAATCGCGAATTTCGCAGCTAGCGGCCAAAAATAGCGTGATTTTCGCCGCTACCGGCCAAAAAACGCGCGATTTTCGCCGCTAGCGGCCAAAAACCATGCGATTTTCGCAGCTGGCGGGCAAAAATCGCGATTTTCGCCGCTACCGGCCAAAAATAGCGCGATTTTCGCCGCTAGCAGCCAAAAACCGTGCGATTTTCGCCGCTAGCGGCCAAAAAAATCGCGATTTTCGCCGCTAGCGGCCAAAAACCATGTGATTTTTGCAGCTGGCGGGCAAAAATAGCGCTATTTTCGCCGTTACCGGCCAAAAACCGCGCAATTTTCGCCGCTACCACCCAAAAACTATGCGATTTTCGCAGCTGGCGGGCAAAAATCGCGATTTTCGCCGCTTCCGGCCAAAAATAGCGCGATTTTCGCCAATAGCCGCCAAAAACCGTGCGATTTTCGCCGCTAGCGGATTAAAATCGGGCGATTTTTGCCACTAACGGCCGAAAACCGCGCTATTTTGCGCAGAAACCATGCAATTTTCGCAGCTGGCGGGCAAAAATTGCGATTTTCGCCGCTACCGGCCAAAAATAGCGCGATTTTCGCCGCTACCGGCAAAAAACCGCGCGATTTTCGCCGCTAGCGGCCAAAAATCGGGCGATTTTTGCCGCTAACTGCCGAAAACTGCGCTATTTTCGACGCTAGCGGCCAGAAACCATGCGATTTTTGCCGCTACCGGCCAAAAACCTCGCGACTTTTGCCGCTAGCGGCCAAAAACCATGCGATTTTTGCAGCTGGCGGGCAAAAATAGCGCTATTTTCGCCGCTACCGGGCAAAAATCGACCGATTTTCGCCGCTAGCGGCCAAAAAAGGGGCTATTTTCGCCGCAAGCGGCCAAAAATGGGGTGATTTTCGCCGCTATGGGCACAAAATCGTGCAAATTTCGCCGCTAGCGGCCAAAAACCAAGCGATTTTTGCAGCTGACGGGCAAAAATCGCGTGATTTTCGCCGCTACCGGCCAAAAACCGCGTGATTTTAGCCGCTAGCGGCCAAAAATCGTGCGATTTTTATAGCTGGCGGGCAAAAATCGCGCGATTTAAGCCGCTAGCGGCCAAAAACCATGCGATTTTCGCAGCTGGCGGGCAAAAATCGCGATTTTCGCCGCTACCGGCCAAAAATAGCGCGATTTTCGCCGCTAGCAGCCAAAAACCGTGCGATTTTCGCCGCTAGCGGCCAAAAAAATCGCGATTTTCGCCGCTAGCGGCCAAAAACCATGTGATTTTTGCAGCTGGCGGGCAAAAATAGCGCTATTTTCGCCGTTACCGGCCAAAAACCGCGCAATTTTCGCCGCTACCACCCAAAAACTATGCGATTTTCGCAGCTGGCGGGCAAAAATCGCGATTTTCGCCGCTTCCGGCCAAAAATAGCGCGATTTTCGCCAATAGCCGCCAAAAACCGTGCGATTTTCGCCGCTAGCGGATTAAAATCGGGCGATTTTTGCCACTAACGGCCGAAAACCGCGCTATTTTGCGCAGAAACCATGCAATTTTCGCAGCTGGCGGGCAAAAATCGCGATTTTCGCCGCTACCGGCCAAAAATAGCGCGATTTTCGCCGCTACCGGCAAAAAACCGCGCGATTTTCGCCGCTAGCGGCCAAAAATCGGGCGATTTTTGCCGCTAACTGCCGAAAACTGCGCTATTTTCGACGCTAGCGGCCAGAAACCATGCGATTTTTGCCGCTACCGGCCAAAAACCTCGCGACTTTTGCCGCTAGCGGCCAAAAACCATGCGATTTTTGCAGCTGGCGGGCAAAAATAGCGCTATTTTCGCCGCTACCGGGCAAAAATCGACCGATTTTCGCCGCTAGCGGCCAAAAAAGGGGCTATTTTCGCCGCAAGCGGCCAAAAATGGGGTGATTTTCGCCGCTATGGGCACAAAATCGTGCAAATTTCGCCGCTACCGGCCAAAAACCGCGTGATTTTAGCCGCTAGCGGCCAAAAATCGTGCGATTTTTATAGCTAGCGGGCAAAAATCGCGCGATTTAAGCCGCTAGCGGCCAAAAATCTTGCAAATTTCGCCGCTAGCGGCCAAAAATCGTCCGAATTTCACCGCTAGCGGCCAAAAATCGCGCGATTTTCGCCGCTAGCGGCCAGAAACTATGCGATTTTTGCAGCTGGCGGGCAAAAATAGCGCGATTTTCGCCCCTACCGGCCAAAAACCGCGCGATTTTCGCCGCTAGCGGCCAAAAACCATGCGATTTTCGCAGCTGGCGGGCAAAAATCACGATTTTCGCCGCTGCCTGCCAAAAACCGCGCGATTTTCGCCGCTAGCGGCCAAAAACCATGCGATTTTCGCGGCTGGCGGGCAAAAATCAAGATTTTCGCCGCTAGCGGCCAAAAACTGTGCGATTTTCGCCGCTAGCGGCCAAAAATCGGGCGATTTTTGCCGCTAACGGCCGAAAACCGCGCTATTTTCGACGCTAGCGGCCAGAAACCATGCGATTTTTGCATCTGACGGGCAAAAATCGCGCGAATTTCGTCGCTACCTGCCAAAAATCGACCGATTTTCGCCGCTAGCGGCCAAAAAAGGGGCTATTTTCGCCGCTAGCGGCACAAAATCGTGCAAATTTCGCCACTAGCGGCCAAAAATCGTGCGAATTTCGCTGCTAGCGGCCAAAAACCGTGAGATTTTCGCCGCTAGCGGCCAAAAATCGGGCGATTTTCGCCGCTAACGGCCGAAAACCGCGCTATTTTCGACGCTAGCGGCCAGAAACCATGCGATTTTTGCCGGTGGCGGGCAAAAATCGCGCGAATTTCGCCGCTACCTGCCAAAAATCGACCGATTTTCGCCGCTAGCGGCCAAAAAAGGGGCTATTTTCGCCGCAAGCGGCCAAAAATGGGGTGATTTTCGCCGCTATGGGCACAAAATCGTGCAAATTTCGCCGCTAGCGGCCAAAAACCAAGCGATTTTGCAGCTGACGGGCAAAAATCGCGTGATTTTCGCCGCTACCGGCGAAAATCGCGCGGTTTTTGGCCGGTAGCGGCGAAAATCGCGCTATATTTGCCCGCCAGCTGCAAAAATCGCATAGTTTCTCGCCGCTAGCGGCGAAAATCGCGCGATTTTTGACCGCTAGCGGCGAAAATCGCGCGATTTTTGGCCGCTAGCGGCGAAATTCGCACGATTTTTGGCCGCTAGCGGCGAAAATCGTGCGAATTTCGCCGCTAGCGGCCCAAAATCGCGCGATTTTCGCCGCTAGCGGTCAAAAATCGCGCGATTTTCGCCGCTAGCGGCCAGAAACTATGCGATTTTTGCAGCTGGCGGGCAAAAATAGCGCGATTTTCGCCGCTACCGGCCAAAAACCGCGCGATTTTCGCCGCTAGCGGCCAAAAACCATGCGATTTTCGCAGCTGGCGGGCAAAAATCGCGATTTTCGCCGCTTTCGGCCAAAAATAGCGCGATTTTCGCCGCTAGCGGACAAAAACCGTGCGATTTTCGCCGCTTGCGGCCAAAAATCGGGCGATTTTTGCCGCTAACGGCCGAAAACTGTGCGATTTTCGCAGCTGGCGGGCAAAAATCGCGATTTTTGCCGCTACCGGCCAAAAATAGCGCGATTTTCGCCGCTAGCGGCCAAAAACCGTGAGATTTTCGCCGCTAGCGGCCAAAAATCGGGCGATTTTCGCCGCTAACGGCCGAAAACCGCGCTATTTTCGACGCTAGCGGCCAGAAACCATGCGATTTTTGCCGGTGGCGGGCAAAAATCGCGCGAATTTCGCCGCAACCTGCCAAAAATCGACCGATTTTCGCCGCTAGCGGCCAAAAAAGGGGCTATTTTCGCCGCAAGCGGCCAAAAATGGGGTGATTTTCGCCGCAATGGGCACAAAATCGTGCAAATTTCGCCGCTAGCGGCCAAAAACCAAGCGATTTTGCAGCTGACGGGCAAAAATCGCGTGATTTTCGCCGCTATCGGCCAAAAACCGCGTGATTTTAGCCGCTAGCGGCCAAAAATCGTGCGATTTTTATAGCTGGCGGGCAAAAATCGCGCGATTTAAGCCGCTAGCGGCCAAAAATCGTGCAAATTTCGCCGCTAGCGGCCAAAAATCGCGCGATTTTCGCCGCTAGCGGCCAGAAACTATGCGATTTTTGCAGCTGGCGGGCAAAAATAGCGCGATTTTCGCCCCTACCGGCCAAAAACCGCGCGATTTTCGCCGCTAGCGGCCAAAAACCATGCGATTTTCGCAGCTGGCGGGCAAAAATCACGATTTTCGCCGCTGCCTGCCAAAAACCGCGCGATTTTCGCCGCTAGCGGCCAAAAACCATGCGATTTTCGCCGCTAGCGGCCAAAAACTGTGCGATTTTCGCCGCTAGCGGCCAAAAATCGGGCGATTTTTGCCGCTAACGGCCGAAAACCGCGCTATTTTCGACGCTAGCGGCCAGAAACCATGCGATTTTTGCATCTGACGGGCAAAAATCGCGCGAATTTCGTCGCTACCTGCCAAAAATCGACCGATTTTCGCCGCTAGCGGCCAAAAAAGGGCTATTTTCGCCGCAAGCGGCACAAAATCGTGCAAATTTCGCCACTAGCGGCCAAAATCGTGCGAATTTCGACGCTAGCGGCCAGAAACTATGCGGTTTTTGCAGCTGGCGGGCAAAAATAGCGCGATTTTCACGGCTACCGGCCAAAAACCGCGCGATTTTTGCCGCTAGCGGCCAAAAAGCATGCGATTTTCGCAGCTGGCGGGCAAAAATCGCGATTTTCGCCGTTACCGGCCAAAAATAGCGCGATTTTCGCCGCTAGCGGCCAAAAACCGTGCGATTTTCGCCGCTTGCGGCCAAAAATCGGGCGATTTTCGCAACTGGCGGGCAAAAATCGCGATTTTCGCCGCTACCGGCCAAAAATAGCGTGATTTTCGCCGCTAGCGGCCAAAAATCGGGCGATTTTCGCAACTGGCGGGCAAAAATCGCGATTTTCGCCGCTACCGGCCAAAAATAGCGTGATTTTCGCCGCTAACGGCCGAAAACCGCGCTATTTTGCGCAAAAACCATGCGATTTTCGCAGCTGGCGTTCAAAAATCGCGATTTGCGCCGCTACCGGCCAAAAACCCCGCGATTTTCGCGCGCTAGCGGCCAAAAACCATGCGATTTTCGCAGCTGGCGGGCAAAAATCGCGATTTTCGCCACTACCGGCCAAAAATAGCGCGATTTTCGCCGCTACCTGCCATAAACCGTGCGAATTTCGCCGCTACCTGCCAAAAACCGCGCGATTTTCACCGCTTGCGGCCAAAAACCATGCGATTTTCGCAGCTGGCGGGCAAAAATAGCGCGATTTTTGCCGCTACCGGCCAAAAACCGCGCGACTTTTGCCGCTAGCGGCCAAAAACCATGCGATTTTTGCAGCTGGCGGGCAAAAATAGCGCTATTTTCGCCGCTACCGGCCAAAAACCGCGCGATTTTCGCCGCTAGCGGCCAAAAACCATGCGATTTTCGCAGCTGGCGGGCAAAAATCGCGATTTTCGCCGCAACCGGCCAAAAATAGCGCGATTTTCGCCGCTAGCGGCCAAAAACCGTGCGATTTTCGCAGCTAGTGGCCAAAAATCGGGCGATTTTTGCCGGTAACGGCCGAAAACCGCGCTATTTTGCGCAAAAACCACGCGATTTTCGCAGCTGGCGGGCAAAAATCGCGAATTTCGCAGCTAGCGGCCAAAAATAGCGTGATTTTCGCCGCTAGCGGCGAAAAACCATGCGATTTTCGCAGCTGGCGGCCAAAAATCCCGATTTTCGCCGCTAGCGGCCAAAAATCGGGCGATTTTTGCCGCTAACGGCCGAAAACCGCGCTATTTTCGACGCTAGCGGCCAGAAACCATGCGATTTTTGCATCTGACGGGCAAAAATCGCGCGAATTTCGTCGCTACCTGCCAAAAATCGACCGATTTTCGCCGCTAGCGGCCAAAAAAAGGGCTATTTTCGCCGCAAGCGGCACAAAATCGTGCAAATTTCGCCACTAGCGGCCAAAAATCGTGCGAATTTCGACGCTAGCGGCCAGAAACTATGCGGTTTTTGCAGCTGGCGGGCAAAAATAGCGCGATTTTCACGGCTACCGGCCAAAAACCGCGCGATTTTTGCCGCTAGCGGCCAAAAAGCATGCGATTTTCGCAGCTGGCGGGCAAAAATCGCGATTTTCGCCGTTACCGGCCAAAAATAGCGCGATTTTCGCCGCTAGCGGCCAAAAACCGTGCGATTTTCGCCGCTTGCGGCCAAAAATCGGGCGATTTTCGCAACTGGCGGGCAAAAATCGCGATTTTCGCCGCTACCGGCCAAAAATAGCGTGATTTTCGCCGCTAGCGGCCAAAAATCGGGCGATTTTCGCAACTGGCGGGCAAAAATCGCGATTTTCGCCGCTACCGGCCAAAAATAGCGTGATTTTCGCCGCTAACGGCCGAAAACCGCGCTATTTTGCGCAAAAACCATGCGATTTTCGCAGCTGGCGTTCAAAAATCGCGATTTGCGCCGCTACCGGCCAAAAACCCCGCGATTTTCGCCGCTAGCGGCCAAAAACCATGCGATTTTCGCAGCTGGCGGGCAAAAATCGCGATTTTCGCCACTACCGGCCAAAAATAGCGCGATTTTCGCCGCTACTGCCATAAACCGTGCGAATTTCGCCGCTACCTGCCAAAAACCGCGCGATTTTCACCGCTTGCGGCCAAAAACCATGCGATTTTCGCAGCTGGCGGGCAAAAATAGCGCGATTTTTGCCGCTACCGGCCAAAAACCGCGCGACTTTTGCCGCTAGCGGCCAAAAACCATGCGATTTTTGCAGCTGGCGGGCAAAAATAGCGCTATTTTCGCCGCTACCGGCCAAAAACCGCGCGATTTTCGCCGCTAGCGGCCAAAAACCATGCGATTTTCGCAGCTGGCGGGCAAAAATCGCGATTTTCGCCGCACCGGCCAAAAATAGCGCGATTTTCGCCGCTAGCGGCCAAAAACCGTGCGATTTTCGCAGCTAGTGGCCAAAAATCGGGCGATTTTTGCCGGTAACGGCCGAAAACCGCGCTATTTTGCGCAAAAACCACGCGATTTTCGCAGCTGGCGGGCAAAAATCGCGAATTTCGCAGCTAGCGGCCAAAAATAGCGTGATTTTCGCCGCTAGCGGCGAAAAACCATGCGATTTTCGCAGCTGGCGGCCAAAAATCCCGATTTTCGCCGCTAGCGGCCAAAAATCGGGCGATTTTTGCCGCTAACGGCCGAAAACCGCGCTATTTTCGACGCTAGCGGCCAGAAACCATGCGATTTTTGCATCTGACGGGCAAAAATCGCGCGAATTTCGTCGCTACCTGCCAAAAATCGACCGATTTTCGCCGCTAGCGGCCAAAAAAAGGGCTATTTTCGCCGCAAGCGGCACAAAATCGTGCAAATTTCGCCACTAGCGGCCAAAAATCGTGCGAATTTCGACGCTAGCGGCCAGAAACTATGCGGTTTTTGCAGCTGGCGGGCAAAAATAGCGCGATTTTCACGGCTACCGGCCAAAAAACCGCGCGATTTTTGCCGCTAGCGGCCAAAAAGCATGCGATTTTCGCAGCTGGCGGGCAAAAATCGCGATTTTCGCCGTTACCGGCCAAAAATAGCGCGATTTTCGCCGCTAGCGGCCAAAAACCGTGCGATTTTCGCCGCTTGCGGCCAAAAATCGGGCGATTTTCGCAACTGGCGGGCAAAAATCGCGATTTTCGCCGCTACCGGCCAAAAATAGCGTGATTTTCGCCGCTAGCGGCCAAAAATCGGGCGATTTTCGCAACTGGCGGGCAAAAATCGCGATTTTCGCCGCTACCGGCCAAAAATAGCGTGATTTTCGCCGCTAACGGCCGAAAACCGCGCTATTTTGCGCAAAAACCATGCGATTTTCGCAGCTGGCGTTCAAAAATCGCGATTTGCGCCGCTACCGGCCAAAAACCCCGCGATTTTCGCCGCTAGCGGCCAAAAACCATGCGATTTTCGCAGCTGGCGGGCAAAAATCGCGATTTTTCGCCACTACCGGCCAAAAAAGCGCGATTTTCGCCGCTACCTGCCATAAACCGTGCGAATTTCGCCGCTACCTGCCAAAAACCGCGCGATTTTCACCGCTTGCGGCCAAAAACCATGCGATTTTCGCAGCTGGCGGGCAAAAATAGCGCGATTTTTGCCGCTACCGGCCAAAAACCGCGCGACTTTTGCCGCTAGCGGCCAAAAACCATGCGATTTTTGCAGCTGGCGGGCAAAAATAGCGCTATTTTCGCCGCTACCGGCCAAAAACCGCGCGATTTTCGCCGCTAGCGGCCAAAAACCATGCGATTTTCGCAGCTGGCGGGCAAAAATCGCGATTTTCGCCGCAACCGGCCAAAAATAGCGCGATTTTCGCCGCTAGCGGCCAAAAACCGTGCGATTTTCGCAGCTAGTGGCCAAAAATCGGGCGATTTTTGCCGGTAACGGCCGAAAACCGCGCTATTTTGCGCAAAAACCACGCGATTTTCGCAGCTGGCGGGCAAAAATCGCGAATTTCGCAGCTAGCGGCCAAAAATAGCGTGATTTTCGCCGCTAGCGGCGAAAAACCATGCGATTTTCGCAGCTGGCGGCCAAAAATCCCGATTTTCGCCGCTACGGCCAAAAAAAGCGCGATTTTCGCCGCTAGCAGCCAAAAACCGTGCGATTTTCGCCGCTAGCGGCCAAAAAAGTCGCGATTTTCGCCGCTAGCGGCCAAAAACCATGCGATTTTTGCAGCTGGAGGGCAAAAATAGCGCTATTTTCGCCGTTACCGGCCAAACACCGCGCAATTTTCGCCGCTAGCACCCAAAAACTATGCGATTTTCGCAGCTGGCGGGCAAAAATCGCGATTTTCGCCGCTACCGGCTAAAAATAGCGCGATTTTCGCCAATAGCCGCCAAAAACCGTGCGATTTTCGCCGCTAGCGGATTAAAATCGGGCGATTTTTGCCACTAACGGCCGAAAACCGCGCTATTTTGCGCAGAAACCATGCAATTTTCGCAGCTGGTGGGCAAAAATCGCGATTTTCGCCGCTACCGGCCAAAAATAGCGCGATTTTTGCCGCTACCGGCAAAAAACCGCGCGATTTTCGCCGCTAGCGGCCAAAAATCGGGCGATTTTTGCCGCTAACTGCCGAAAACCGCGCTATTTTCCACGCTAGCGGCCAGAAACCATGCGATTTTTGCTGCTACCGGCCAAAAACCTGGCGACTTTTGCCGCTAGCGGCCAAAAACCATGCGATTTTTGCAGCTGGCGGGCAAAAATAGCGCTATTTTCGCCGCTACCGGCCAAAAACCGCGCGATTTTCACCGCTAGCGGCCAAAAACTATGCGATTTTCGCAGCGGGCGGGCAAAAATCGCGATTTTCGCCGCTACCGGCCAAAAATAGCGCGATTTTCGCCAATAGCGGCCAAAAACCGTGCGATTTTCGCGGCTAGCGGCCTAAAATCGGGCGATTTTTGCCGCTAAGGGCCGAAAACCGCGCTATTTTGCGCAAAAACCATGCGATTTTTGCAGCTGGCGGGCAAAAATAGCGCGATTTTCGCCGCTACCGGCCAAAAACTGCGCGATTTTCGTCGCTAGCGATCAAAAACCATGCGATTTTCGCAGCTGGCGGGCAAAAATCGCGATTTTCGCCGGTACCGGCCGAAAATAGCGCGATTTTCGCCGCTAGCAGCCAAAAACCATGCGATTTTCGCAGATGGCGGGCAAAAATCGCGATTTTCGCCGCTACCGGCCAAAAATAGCGCGATTTTCGCCGCTAGCGGCCAAAAATCGGGCGATTTTTGCCGCTAACGGCCGAAAACCGCGCTATTTTGCGCAAAAAACCATGCGATTTTCGCAGCTGGCGGGCAAAAATCGCGATTTTCGCCGCTACCGGCCAAAAATAGCGCGATTTTCGCCGCTAGCGGCCAAAAATCGGGCGATTTTTGCCGCTAACGGCCGAAAACCGCGCTATTTTGCGCAAAAAACCATGCGATTTTCGCAGCTGGCGGGCAAAAATCGCGATTTTCGCCGCTACCGGCCAAAAAAACGCGATTTTCGCCGCTACCGGCCAAAAACCGCGCGATTTACGCCGCTACCGGCCAAAAACCATGCGATTTTTGCAGCTGGCGGGCAAAAATAGCGATATTTTCGCCGCTACCGGCCAAAAACCGCGCGATTTTCGCTGCTAGCGGCCAAAAACTAAGCGATTTTCGCAGCTGGCGGGCAAAAATCGCGATTTTCGCCGCTACCGGCCAAAAATAGCGCGATTTTCGCAAATAGCGGCCAAAAACCGTGCGATTTTCGCCGCTAGCGGCCTAAAATCGGGCGATTTTTGCCGCTAACGGCCGAAAACCGCACTATTTTGCGCAAAAACCATGCGATTTTCGCAGCTGGCGTGCAAAAATCGCGATTTTCGCCGCTACCGGCCAAAAATAGCGCGATTTTCGCCGCTAGCGGCCAAAAACCATGCGATTTTCGCAGCTGGCGGGCAAAAATCGCGATTTTCGCCGCTACCGGCCAAAAATAGCGCGATTTTCGCCGCTACCGGCCAAAAATAGCGCGATTTTCGCCGCTAGCGGCCAAAAACCATGCGATTTTTGCAGCTGGCGGGCAAATATAGCGCGATTTTCGCCGCTAGCGGCCAAAACCATGCGATTTTTGCAGCTGGCGGGCAAATATAGCGCGATTTTCGCCGCTAGCGGCCAAAAACCATGCGATTTTCGCAGCTGGCGGGCAAAAATTGCGATTTTCGCCGCTAGCGGCCAAAAACCATGCGATTTTTGCAGCTGGCGGGCAAATATAGCGCGATTTTCGCCGCTAGCGGCCAAAAACTATGCGATTTTTGCAGCTGGCGGGCAAATATAGCGCTTTTTTCGCCGCTACCGGCCAAAAAACGCGCGATTTTCGCCGCTAGCGGCCAAAAACTATGCGATTTTTTGCAGCTGGCGGGCAAAAATCGCGATTTTCGCCGCTTCCCCAAAATAGCGCGATTTTCGCCAATAGCGGCCAAAAACCGTGCGATTTTCGCCGCTAGCGGCCTAAAATCGGGCGATTTTGCCGCTAACGGCCGAAAACCGCACTATTTTGCGCAAAAACCATGCGATTTTCGCAGCTGGCGGGCAAAAATTGCGATTTTCGCCGCTACCGGCCTAAAATAGCGTGATTTTCGCCGCTACCGGCAAAAAACCGCGCGATTTTGGCCGCTAGCGGCCAAAAAATATGCCATTTTCGCAGCTGGCGGGCAAAAATTGCGATATTTTCGCCGCTACCGGCCAAAAACCGCGCGATTTTCGCCGCTAGCGGCCAAAAACTATGCGATTTTCGCAGCTGGCGGGAAAAAATCGCGATTTTCGCCGCTACCGGCCAAAAATAGCGCAATTTTCGCCAATTGCGGCCAAAAACCGTGCGATTTTCGCCGCTAGCGGCCTAAAATCGGGCGATTTTTGCCGCTAACGGCCGATAACCGCGCTATTTTGGGCAAAAACAATGCAATTTTCGCAGCTGGCGAGCAAAAATCGCAATTTTCGCCCCTACCGGTCAAAAATAGTGCGATTTTCGCCGCTACGGCCAAAAACTGCGCGATTTTCGCCGCTAGCGGCCAAAAAAAATGCGATTTTCGCAGCTAGCGGGCAAAAATCGCGATTTTTGCCGGTACCGGCCAAAAATAGCGCGATTTTCGCCGCTACCGGCCAAAAACCGCGCGATTTTCGCCGCTAGCGGCCGAAAACCATGCGATTTTCGCAGCTGGTGGGCAAAAATCGCGATTTTCGCCGTTACCTGCCAAAAATAGCGCGATTTTCGCCGCTAGGGGCCAAAAATCGGGCGATTTTTGCCGCTAACGGCCGAAAACCGCGTTATTTTGCGCAAAAACCATGCGATTTTCGAAGCTGGCGGGCAAAAATAGCGCAAATTTTGGCCGCTAGCGGCCGAAAACTGTGCGATTTTCGCCGCTAGCGGCCAAAAATCGGGCGATTTTTGCCGCTAACGGCCGAAAACCGCGGTATTTTGCGCAAAAACCATGCGATTTTCGCAGCTGGCGGGCAAAAATCGCGATTTTCGCCGCTACCGGCCAAAAATAGCGCGATTTTCGCCGCTAGCGGCCGGAAACCGTGCGATTTTCGCCGCTAGTGGCCAAAAACCATGCGATTTTCGCAGCTGGCGGGCAAAAATCGCGATTTTCCGCCGCTACCGGCCAAAAATAGCGCGATTTTCGCCGCTTGCGGCCAAAAACCGTGCGATTTTCGCCGGTAGCGGCCAAAAATATCGCGATTTTCGCCGCTAGCGGCCAAAAACCATGCGATTTTTTGCAGCTGGCGGGCAAAAATAGCGCTATTTTCGCCGCTACCGGCCAAAAAACCGGGCGCGATTTTCGCTGCTACCGGCCAAAAATAGCGCGATTTTCGCCAATAGCGGCCAAAACCGTGCTATTTCGCGGCTAGCGGCCTAAAATCGGGCGATTTTCCGCTAACGGCCGAAAACCGCGCTATTTTGCGCAAAAACCATGCGATTTTTGCAGCTGGCGGGCAAAAATCGCGATTTTCCGCGCTACCGGCCAAAAGTAGCGCGATTTTCGCCGCTACCGGCCAAAAACTGCGCGATTTTCGTCGCTAGCGATCAAAAAACCATGCGATTTTCGCAGCTGGCGGGCAAAAATCGCGATTTTCGCCGGTACCGGCCAAAAATAGCGCGATTTTCGCCGCTAGCAGCCAAAAACCATGCGATTTTCGCAGCTGGCGGGCAAAAATTGCGATTTTCGCCGCTACCGGCCTAAATAGCGTGATTTTCGCCGCTACCGGCAAAAAACCGCGCGATTTTGGCCGCTAGCGGCCAAAAATATGCCATTTTCGCAGCTGGCGGGCAAAAATTGCGATATTTTCGCCGCTACCGGCCAAAAACCGCGCGATTTTCGCCGCTAGCGGCCAAAAACTATGCGATTTTCGCAGCTGGCGGGAAAAATCGCGATTTTCGCCGCTACCGGCCAAAATAGCGCAATTTTCGCCAATAGCGGCCAAAACCGTGCGATTTTTCGCCGCTAGCGGCCTAAATCGGGCGATTTTTGCCGATAACGGCCGATACCGCGCTATTTTGCGCAAAAACAATGCAATTTTCGCAGCTGGCGAGCAAAAATCGCAATTTTCGCCGCTACCGGTCAAAATAGTGCGATTTTCGCCGCTACCGGCCAAAAAACTGCGCGATTTTCGCCGCTAGCGGCCAAAAAAAAATGCGATTTTCGCAGCTAGCGGGCAAAAATCGCGATTTTTGCCGGGTACCGGCCAAAAATAGCGCGATTTTCGCCGCTACCGGCCAAAAACCGCGCGATTTCCGCCGCTAGCAGCCAAAAACCATGCGATTTTCGCAGATGGCGGGCAAAAATCGCGATTTTCGCCGCTACCGGCCAAAAATAGCGCGATTTTCGCCGCTAGCGGCCAAAAATCGGGCGATTTTTGCCGCTAACGGCCGATAACCGCGCTATTTTGCGCAAAAACCATGCGATTTTCGCAGCTGGCGGGCAAAAAATCGCGATTTTCGCCGCTACCGGCCAAAATAGCGCGATTTTCGCCGCTAGCGGCCAAAAATCGGGCGATTTTTGCCGCTAACGGCCGAAAACCGCGCTATTTTGCGCAAAAACCATGCGATTTTCGCAGCTGGCGGGCAAAAATCGCGATTTCGCCGCTACCGGCCAAAAAAAGCGCGATTTTCGCCGCTACCGGCCAAAAACCGCGCGATTTTCGCTGCTAGCGGCCAAAACTAAGCGATTTTCGCAGCTGGCGGGCAAAAATCGCGATTTTTTCGCCGCTACCGGCCAAAAATAGCGCGATTTTCGCAAATAGCGGCCAAAAACCGTGCGATTTTCGCCGCTAGCGGCCTAAAATCGGGCGATTTTTGCCGCCTAACGGCCGAAAACCGCACTATTTTGCGCAAAAACCATGCGATTTTCGCAGCTGGCGTGCAAAAATCGCGATTTTCGCCGCTACCGGCCAAAAATAGCGCGATTTTCGCCGCTAGCGGCCAAAAACCATGCGATTTTCGCAGCTGGCGGGCAAAAATCGCGATTTTCGCCGCTACCGGCCAAAAATAGCGCGATTTTCGCCGCTACCGGCCAAAATAGCGCGATTTTCGCCGCTAGCGGCCAAAAACCATGCGATTTTCGCAGCTGGCGGGCAAAAATTGCGATTTTCGCCGCTAGCGGCCAAAAACCATGCGATTTTTGCAGCTGGCGGGCAAATATAGCGCGATTTTCGCCGCTAGCGGCCAAAAACCATGCGATTTTTGCAGCTGGCGGGCAAAATATAGCGCGATTTTCGCCGCTAGCGCCAAAAACCATGCGATTTTCGCAGCTGGCGGGCAAAAAAATTGCGATTTTCGCCGCTAGCGGCCAAAAACCATGCGATTTTTGCAGCTGGCGGGCAAATATAGCGCGATTTTCGCCGCTAGCGGCCAAAACCATGCGATTTTTGCAGCTGGCGGGCAATATAGCGCTTTTTTTCGCCGCTACCGGCCAAAAAACGCGCGATTTTCGCCGCTAGCGGCCAAAAACTATGCGATTTTTGCAGCTGGCGGGCAAAATCGCGATTTTCCGCCGCTTCCGGCCAAAAATAGCGCGATTTTCGCCAATAGCGGCCAAAAACCGTGCGATTTCGCCGCTAGCGGCCTAAAATCGGGCGATTTTTTGCCGCTAACGGCCGAAAACCGCACTATTTTGCGCAAAAACCATGCGATTTTCGCAGCTGGCGGGCAAAAATTGCGATTTTCGCCGCTACCGGCCTAAAATAGCGTGATTTTCGCCGCTACCGGCAAAAAACCGCGCGATTTTGGCCGCTAGCGGCCAAAAAATATGCCATTTTCGCAGCTGGCGGGCAAAAATTGCGATATTTTCGCCGCTACCGGCCAAAAACCGCGCGATTTTCGCCGCTAGCGGCCAAAAACTATGCGATTTTCGCAGCTGGCGGGAAAAATCGCGATTTTCGCCGCTACCGGCCAAAAATAGCGCAATTTTCGCCAATAGCGGCCAAAAAACCGTGCGATTTTCGCCGCTAGCGGCCTAAAATCGGGCGATTTTTGCCGCTAACGGCCGATAACCGCGCTATTTTGCGCAAAAACAATGCAATTTTCGCAGCTGGCGAGCAAAAATCGCAATTTTTTCGCCGCTACCGGTCAAAAATAGTGCGATTTTCGCCGCTACCGGCCAAAAACTGCGCGATTTTCGCCGCTAGCGGCCAAAAAAAATGCGATTTTCGCAGCTAGCGGGCAAAAATCGCGATTTTTGCCGGTACCGGCCAAAATAGCGCGATTTTCGCCGCTACCGGCCAAAAACCGCGCGATTTTTCGCCGCTAGCAGCCAAAAACCATGCGATTTTCGCAGATGGCGGGCAAAAATCGCGATTTTCGCCACTACCGGCCAAAAATAGCGCGATTTTTCGCCGCTAGCGGCCAAAAATCGGGCGATTTTTGCCGCTAACGGCCGAAACCGCGCTATTTTGCGCAAAAACCATGCGATTTTCGCAGCTGGCGGGCAAAATCGCGATTTTCGCCGCTACCGGCCAAAAATAGCGCGATTTCGCCGCTAGCGGCCAAAATCGGGCGATTTTTGCCGCTAACGGCCGAAAACCGCGCTATTTTGCGCAAAAACCATGCGATTTTCGCAGCTGGCGGGCAAAAATCGCGATTTTCGCCGCTACCGGCCAAAAAAAGCGCGATTTTCGCCGCTACCGGCCAAAAACCGCGCGATTTTCGCTGCTAGCGGCCAAAAACTAAGCGATTTTTGCAGCTGGCGGGCAAAAATCGCGATTTTCGCCGCTACCGGCCAAAATAGCGCGATTTTCGCAAATAGCGGCCAAAAACCGTGCGATTTTCGCGCTAGCGGCCTAAAATCGGGCGATTTTTTGCCGCTAACGGCCGAAAACCGCACTATTTTGCGCAAAAACCATGCGATTTTCGCAGCTGGCGTGCAAAAATCGCGATTTTCGCCGCTACCGGCCAAAAATAGCGCGATTTTCGCCGCTAGCGGCCAAAAACCATGCGATTTTCGCAGCTGGCGGGCAAAAATCGCTATTTTCGCCGCTACCGGCCAAAAATAGCGCGATTTTCGCCGCTAGCGGCCGGAAACCGTGCGATTTTCGCCGCTAGTGGCCAAAAACCATGCGATTTTTCGCAGCTGGCGGGCAAAAATCGCGATTTTCGCCGCTACCGGCCAAAATAGCGCGATTTTCGCCGCTAGCGGCCAAAAACCGTGCGATTTTCGCCGTAGCGGCCAAAATATCGCGATTTTCGCCGCTAGCGGCCAAAAACCATGCGATTTTTGCAGCTGGCGGGCAAAAATAGCGCTATTTTCGCCGCTACCGGCCAAAAACCGCGCGATTTTCGCTGCTACCGGCCAAAAATAGCGCGATTTTCGCCAATAGCGGCCAAAAACCGTGCTATTTTCGCGGCTAGCGGCCTAAAATCGGGCGATTTTTGCCGCTAACGCCGGCCGAAAACCGCGCTATTTTGCGCAAAAACCATGCGATTTTTGGCAGCTGGCGGGCAAAAATCGCGATTTTCGCCGCTACCGGCCAAAAATAGCGCGATTTTCGCCGCTACCGGCCAAAACTGCGCGATTTTCGTCGCTAGCGATCAAAACCATGCGATTTTCGCAGCTGGCGGCAAAAATCGCGATTTTCGCCGGTACCGGCCAAAATAGCGCGATTTTCGCCGCTAGCAGCCAAAAACCATGCGATTTTCGCAGCTGGCGGCAAAAATTGCGATTTTCGCCGCTACCGGCCTAAAATAGCGTGATTTTCGCCGCTACCGCAAAAACCGCGCGATTTTGGCTGCTAGCGGCCAAAAATATGCCATT
>NW_027189766.1:22500-94326 GCF_040958095.1 Procambarus clarkii | reverse complement strand
CACGAAGAGAGAGGTTTGTGCTCACACCCGTCACGAGGAGAGAGGTAGTGCTCACACCCGTCACGATGGGAGAGGTGGTGCTCACACCCGTCACGAGGAGAGAGGTGGTGCTCACACCCGTCACGAGGAGAGAGGTGTGCTCACACACCGTCACGATGGAGAGGTGGTGCTCACACCCGTCACGAGGAGAGGGTGGTGCTCACACCCGTCACGAGGGGAGGTGGTGTCACAGGTGCTCACACCCGTCACTAGGGGAGAGGTGGTGCTCACACCCGTCACAAGGAGAGAGGTGGTGCTCACACCCGTCACGAGGGAGGTGGTGCTCACACCTGTCACGAGGGGAGAGGTGGTGCTCACAGGTGCTCACACCCGTCACGAGGAGAGAGAGGTGGTGATCTCACGGGTCACGAGGAGAGAGGTGGTGCTCACACCCGTCACGAGGAGAGAGGTGGTGCTCACACCCGTCACGAGGAGAGAGATGGTGCTCACACCCGTCACGAGAGGAGAGGTGGTGCTCACGCTTGTCACGAGGAGAGAGATTGTGCTCACACCCGTCACGAGGGGAGAGGTGGTGCTCACACCCGTCACGAGGGAGAGATGGTGCTCACACCCGTCACTAGGAGAGAGGTGGTGCTCACACCCATCACGAGGAGAGAGGTGGTGCTCAACCCGTCACGAGGAGAGATGGTGCTCACACCCGTCACGAGGGGAGAGGTGGTGCTCACACCCGTCACGAGGGGAGAGGTGGTGCTCACACCTGTCACGAGGGGAGAGGTGGTGCTCACACCTGTCACGAGGAGAGAGGTAGTGCTCACACCTGTCACGAGGAGAGAGATGGTGCTCACACCCGTCAAGAGGGGAGAGGTGGTGCTCACACCCGTCACGAGGGGAGAGGTGGTGCTCACACCCGTCACGAGGGGAGAGATGGTGCTCACACCCGTCATGAGGAGAGAGGTGGGGCTCACACCCGTCACGAGGAGAGAGGTGGTGCTCACACCCGTCACGAGGGGAGAGGTGGTGCTCACAGGTGCTCACACCCGTCACGAGGGGAGAGAGGTGGTGCTCACACCCGTCACGAGGAGAGGTGGTGGTGCTCACAGGTGCTCACACCTGTTACGAGGGGATAGAGGTGGTGCTCACACCCGTCACGAAGAGAGAGGTTGTGCTCACACCCGTCACGAGGAGAGAGGTAGTGCTCACACCCGTCACGATGGGAGAGGTGGTGCTCACACCCGTCACGAGGAGAGAGGTGGTGCTCACACCCGTCACGAGGAGAGAGGTGGTGCTCACACCCGTCACGAGGAGGAGGTGGTGCTCACACCCGTCACGAGGGGAGAGGTGGTGCTCACACCCGTCACGAGGGGAGAGGTGGTGCTCACAGGTGATCACACCCGTCACGAGAGGTGAGAGGTGGTGCTCACACATGTCACGAGGAGAGAGGTGGTGCTCACATATGCTCACACCTGTTACGAGGGGAGAGAGGTGGTGCACACACCCGTCACGAGGAGAGAGGTGGTGCTCACACCCGTCACGAGGGGAGAGATGGTGCTCACACCCGTCACGAGGAGAGAGGTGGTGCTCACACCCGTCACGAGGAGAGAGGTGGTGCTCACACCCGTCACGAGGGGAGAGGTGGTGCTCACACCCGTCACGAGGGGAGAGGTGGTGCTCACAGTGCTCACACCCTCACGAGAGGAGAGAGGTGGTGCTCACACCCGTCACGAGGAGAAAGGTGGTGCTCACAGGTGCTCACACCTGTTACGAGGGGAGAGAGGTGGTGCTCACACCCGTCACGAGAAGAGAGGTGGTGCTCACACACCCGTCACGAGGAGAGAGGTGGTGCTCACACCCGGCATGAGGGGAGAGGTGGTGCTCACACCCGTCACGAGGTGAGACGTGGTGCTCACACCCGTCACGAGGAGAGAGGTGGTGCTCACACCCGTCACGAGGGGAGAGGTGGTGCTCACACCCGTCACGAGGGGAGAGGTGGTGCTCACACCCGTCACGAGGGGAGAGGTGGTGCTCACACCGTCACGAGGGAGAGGTGGTGCTCACACCCGTCACGAGAGGAGAGGTGGTGCTCACCCGTCACGGGGGAGAGGTGGTGCTCACAGGTGCTCAACCCGTCACGAGGGGAGAGGTGGTGCTCACAGGTGCTCACACCGTCACGAGGGGAGGAGATGGTGCTCACACCCGTCACGAGGACAAAGGTGGTGCTCAGTGCTCACCGTCACGAGGGGAGAGGTGGTGCTCACAGGTGCTCACACCCGTCACGAGGGAGAGGTGGTGCTCACACCCGTCACGAGGGAGAGGTGGTGCTCACACCCGTCACGAGAGAGGTGGTGGTCAACCCGTCACGAGGGAGAGGTGGTGCTCACACCCGTCACGAGGGGAGAGGTGGTGCTCACACCCGTCACGAGGGGAGAGGTGGTGCTCACAGGTGCTCACACCTGTCACGAGGGAGAGGTGGTGCTCACACCATCACGAGGGAGAGGTGGTGCTCACACCCGTCACGAGGGAGAGGTGGTGCTCACACCCGTCACGAGGGAGGGAGGTGGTGCTCACACCCGTAACGAGGAGAAGGTGGTGCTCACATCCGTCACGAGGAGAGAGGTGGTGCTCACACCCGTCACGAGGGAGAGGTGGTGCTCACACCTGTCACGAGGAGAGAGGTGGTGCTCACACCTGTCACGAGGAGAGAGGTGGTGCTCACCCGTCACGAGGGGAGAGATGTGGTGCTCACACCCGTCACGAGGAGAGAGGTGGTGCTCACACCCGTCACGAGGGAGAGGTGGTGCTCACACCCGTCACGAGGAGAGAGGTGGTGCTCACACCGTCACGAGGAGGGAGGTGGTGCTCACACCCGTCACGAGGGGAGAGGTGGTGCTCACACCCGTCACGAGGAGAGAGGTGTGCTCACACCCGTCACGAGGAGAGAGGTGGTGCTCACACCCGTCACGAGGGAGAGGTGGTGCTCACACCCGTCACGAGGAGAGAGGTGGTGCTCACACCCGTCACGAGGGGAGAGGTGGTGCTCACACGTCACGAGGGGAGAGAGGTGGTGCTCACCCGTCACGAGGAGAGAGGTGGTGCTCACACCGTCACGAGGAGAGAGGTGGTGCTCACACCCGTCACGAGGGGAGAGGTGTGGTGCTCACACCTATCACGAGGGGAGAGGTGGTGCTAACAGGTCACACCCGTCACGAGGAGAGAGGTGGTGCTCACACCCGTCACGAGGGAGAGGTGGTGCTCACAGGTGCTCACACCGTCACGAGGAGAGGTGGTGCTCACACCCGTCACGAGGGGAGAGGTGGTGCTCACACCCGTCACGAGGGAGAGGTGGTGCTCACACCCGTCACGAGGGAGAGGTGGTGCTCACACCCGTCACGAGGGAGAGGTGGTTCACACCCGTCACGAGGGAGAGGTGGTCACAGGTGCTCACACCCGTCACGAGGGGAGAGGTGGTGCTCACACCCGTCACGAGGGGAGAGTGGTGCTGACACCGTCACGAGGGGAAGAGGTGGTGCTCACACCCATCACGAGAGGAGAGGTAGTGCTCACACCCGTCACGGGGAGAGAGGTGGTGCTCACAGTGCTCACACCCGTCACGAGGGAGAGAGGTGGTGCTCACACCCGTCACGAGGGGAGAGGTGGTGCTCACAGGTGCTCACACCCGTCACGAGGGGAGAGGTGGTGCTCACAGGTGCTCACACCGTCACGAGGGAGAGGTGGTGCTCACACCCGTCACGAGGGGAGAGGTGGTGCTCACACCCGTCACGAGGAGAGAGGTGGTGCTCACACCCGTCACGAGGGAGAGGTGGTCCACAGGTCACACCCGTCACGAGGGAGAGGTGGTGCTCACACCCGTCACGAGGAGAGAGGTGGTGCTCACACCCGTCACGAGGGGAGAGGTGGTGCTCACACACCGTCACGAGGGGAGAGGTGGTGCTCACCCGTCACGAGGAGAGAGGTGGTGCTCCCACCCGTCACGAGGAGAGAGGTGGTGCTCACACCCGTCACGAGGGAGAGAGGTGGTGCTCACACCCGTCACGAGGGGAGAGGTGTGCTCACACCCGTCACGAGGGGAGAGGTGGTGCTCACACCGTCACGAGGGGAGAGGTGGTGCTCACACCTGTCACGAGGAGAGAGGTGGTGCTCACACCTGTCACGAGGAGAGAGATGGTGCTCACACCCGTCAAGAGGGAGAGGTGGTGCTCACACCCGTCACGAGGGGAGAGGTGGTGCTCACACCCGTCACGAGGGGAGAGATGGTGCTCACACCCGTCATGAGGAGAGAGGTGGGGCTCACACCCGTCACGAGGAGAGAGGTGGTGCTCACACCCGTCACGAGGGGAGAGGTGGTGTCAAAGGTGCTCACACCCGTCACGAGGGGAGAGAGGTGGTGCTCACACCGTCACGAGGAGAGGTGGTGGTGCTCACAGGTGCTCACACCTGTTACGAGGGGAGAGAGGTGGTGCTCACACCCGTCACGAAGAGAGAGGTTGTGCTCACACCCGTCACGAGGAGAGAGGTAGTGCTCACACCCGTCACGATGGGAGAGGTGGTGCTCACACCCGTCACGAGGAGAGAGGTGGTGCTCACACCCGTCACGAGGAGAGAGGTGGTGCTCACACCCGTCACGAGGAGAGAGGTGGTGCTCACACCCGTCACGATGGGAGAGGTGGTGCTCACACCCGTCACGAGGGGAGAGGTGGTGGTCACAGGTGCTCACACCCGTCATAGGGAGAGGTGGTGCTCACACCCGTCACAAGGAGAGAGGTGGTGCTCACACCCGTCACGAGGGAGAGGTGGTGCTCACACCTGTCACGAGGGGAGAGGTGGTGCTCACAGGTGCTCACACCCGTCACGAGGAGAGAGGTGGTGATCTCACGGGTCACGAGGAGAGAGGTGGTGCTCACACCCGTCACGAGGAGAGAGGTGGTGCTCACACCCGTCACGAGGAGAGAGATGGTGCTCACACCCGTCACGAGAGGAGAGGTGGTGCTCACGCTTGTCACGAGGAGAGAGATTGTGCTCACACCCGTCACGAGGGGAGAGGTGGTGCTCACACCCGTCACGAGGGGAGAGATGGTGCTCACACCCGTCACTAGGAGAGAGGTGGTGCTCACACCCATCACGAGGAGAGAGGTGGTGCTCAAACCCGTCACGAGGAGAGAGGTGTGCTCACACCCGTCACGAGGGGAGAGGTGGTGCTCACACCGTCACGAGGGGAGAGGTGGTGCTCACACCTGTCACGAGGGGAGAGGTGGTGCTCACACCTGTCACGAGGAGAGAGGTAGTGCTCACACCTGTCACGAGGAGAGAGATGGTGCTCACACCCGTCAAGAGGGGAGAGGTGGTGCTCACACCCGTCACGAGGGGAGAGGTGGTGCTCACACCCGTCACGAGGGGAGAGATGGTGCTCACACCCGTCATGAGGAGAGAGGTGGGGCTCACACCGTCACGAGGAGAGAGGTGGTGCTCACACCCGTCACGAGGGGAGAGGTGGTGCTCACAGGTGCTCAACCCGTCACGAGGGAGAGAGGTGGTGCTCACACCCGTCACGAGGAGAGGTGGTGGTGCTCACAGGTGCTCACACCTGTTACGAGGGGATAGAGGTGGTGCTCACACCCGTCACGAAGAGAGAGGTGTGCTCACACCCGTCACGAGGAGAGAGGTAGTGCTCACACCCGTCACGATGGGAGAGGTGGTGCTCACACCGTCACGAGGGAGAGGTGGTGCTCACCCGTCACGAGGAGAGAGGTGGTGCTCACACCCGTCACGAGGAGAGAGGTGGTGCTCACACCCGTCACGAGGGGAGAGGTGGTGCTCACACCCGTCACGAGGGGAGAGGTGGTGCTCACAGGTGATCACACCCGTCACGAGAGGTGAGAGGTGGTGCTCACACCGTCACGAGGAGAGAGGTGGTGCTCACATATGCTCACACCTGTTACGAGGGGAGAGAGGTGGTGCACACACCCGTCACGAGGAGAGAGGTGGTGCTCACACCCGTCACGAGGGGAGAGATGGTGCTCACACCCGTCACGAGGAGAGAGGTGGTGCTCACACCCGTCACGAGGAGAGAGGTGGTGCTCACACCCGTCACGAGGGGAGAGGTGGTGCTCACACCCGTCACGAGGGGAGGAGGTGGTGCTCACAGGTGCTCACACCCGTCACGAGAGGAGAGAGGTGGTGCTCACACCCGTCACGAGGAGAAAGGTGGTGCTCACAGGTGCTCACACCTGTTACGAGGGGAGAGAGGTGGTGCTCACACCCGTCACGAGAGAGAGGTGGTGCTCACACACCCGTCACGAGGAGAGAGGTGGTGCTCACACCCGTCATGAGGGGAGAGGGTGGTGCTCACACCCGTCACGAGGTGAGACGTGGTGCTCACACCCGTCACGAGAGAGAGAGGTGGTGCTCACACCCGTCACGAGGGAGAGGTGGTGCTCACACCCGTCACGAGGGGAGAGGTGGTGCTCACACCCGTCACGAGGGGAGAGGTGTGCTCACACCCGTCACGAGGGAAGAGGTGGTGCTCACACCCATCACGAGAGGAGAGGTAGTGCTCTCACCCGTCACGGGGAGAGAGGTGGTGCTCACAGGTGCTCACACCCGTCACGAGGGGAGAGGTGGTGCTCACAGGTGCTCACACCTGTCACGAGGGGAGAGATGGTGCTCACACCCGTCACGAGGACAAAGGTGGTGCTCGCAGGTGCTCACATCCGTCAAGAGGGGAGAGGTGGTGCTCACAGGTGCTCACACCCGTCACGAGGGGAGAGGTGGTGCTCACACCCGTCACGAGGAGAGAGGTGGTGCTCACACCCGTCACGATGGGAGAGGTGGTGGTCACACCCGTCACGAGGGGAGAGGTGGTGCTCACACCCGTCACGAGGGGAGAGGTGGTGCTCACACCCGTCACGAGGGGAGAGGTGGTGCTCACAGGTGCTCACACCTGTCACGAGGGGAGAGGTGGTGCTCACATTCATCACGAGGGGAGAGGTGGTACTCACACCCATCTCGAGGGGAGAGGTGGTGCTCACACCCGTCACGAGGGGAGAGGTGGTGCTCACACCCGTAACGAGGAGAGAGGTGGTGCTCACATCCGTCACGAGGAGAGAGGTGGTGCTCACACCCGTCACGAGGGGAGAGGTGGTGCTCACACCCGTCACGATTGGAGAGAGGTGGTGCTCACACCCGTCACGAGGAGAGAGGTGGTGCTCACACCCGTCACGAGGGGAGAGGTGGTGCTCACACCCGTCACGAGGAGAGAGGTGGTGCTCACACCCGTCACGAGGGGAGAGGTGGTGCTCACACCCGTCACGAGGAGAGAGGTGGTGCTCACATCCGTCACGAGGAGTGAGGTGGTGCTCACACCCGTCACGAGGGGAGAGGTGGTGCTCACACCCGTCACGATTGGAGAGAGGTGGTGCTCACACCCGTCACGAGGAGAGAGGTGGTGCTCACATCCGTCACGAGGGGAGAGGTGGTGCTCACACCCGTCACGAGGAGAGAGGTGGTGCTCACACCCGTCACGAGGGGAGAGGTGGTGCTCACACTTGTCACGAGGGGAGAGAGAGAAGGTGCTCACCCGTCACGAGGAGAGAGGTGGTGCTCACACCCGTCACGAGGAGAGGTGGTGCTCACACCCGTCACGAGGGGAGAGATGGTGCTAACAGGTGCTCACACCTGTCACGAGGGGAGAGGTGGTGCTAACAGGTGTTCACACCCGTCACAAGGAGAGAGGTGGTGCTAACAGGTGCTCACACCTGTCACGAGGGGAGAGGTGGTGCTCACAGGTGCTCACACCCGTCACGAGGAGAGAGGTGGTGCTCACACCCGTCATGAGGGGAGAGGTGGTGCTCACACCCGTCACGAGGTGAGACGTGGTGCTCACACCCGTCACGAGGAGAGAGGTGGTGCTCACACCCGTCACGAGGGGAGAGGTGGTGCTCACACCCGTCACGAGGGGAGAGGTGGTGCTCACACCCGTCACGAGGGAGAGGTGGTGCTCACACCCGTCACGAGGGAAGAGGTGGTGCTCACACCCATCACGAGAGGAGAGGTAGTGCTCTCACCCGTCACGGGGAGAGAGGTGGTGCTCACAGGTGCTCACACCCGTCACGAGGGGAGAGGTGGTGCTCACAGGTGCTCACACCTGTCACGAGGGAGAGATGGTGCTCACACCCGTCACGAGGAAAGGTGGTGCTCGCAGGTGCTCACATCCGTCAAGAGGGGAGAGGTGGTGCTCACAGGTGCTCACACCCGTCACGAGGGGAGAGGTGGTGCTCACACCCGTCACGAGGAGAGAGGTGGTGCTCACACCCGTCACGATGGAGAGGTGGTGGTCACACCGTCACGAGGGGAGAGGTGGTGCTCACACCCGTCACGAGGGGAGAGGTGGTGCTCACACCCGTCACGAGGGGAGAGGTGGTGCTCACAGGTGCTCACACCTGTCACGAGGGGAGAGGTGGTGCTCACACCCATCACGAGGGGAGAGGTGGTACTCACACCCATCTCGAGGGGAGAGGTGGTGCTCACACCCGTCACGAGGGGAGAGGTGGTGCTCACCCGTAACGAGAGAGAGGTGGTGCTCACATCCGTCACGAGGAGAGAGGTGGTGCTCACACCCGTCACGAGGGGAGAGGTGGTGCTCACACCCGTCACGATTGGAGAGAGGTGGTGCTCACACCCGTCACGAGGAGAGAGGTGGTGCTCACACCCGTCACGAGGGGAGAGGTGGTGCTCACACCCGTCACGAGGAGAGAGGTGGTGCTCACACCGTCACGAGGGGAGAGGTGGTGCTCACACCCGTCACGAGGAGAGAGGTGGTGCTCACATCCGTCACGAGGAGTGAGGTGGTGCTCACACCCGTCACGAGGGGAGAGGTGGTGCTCACACCCGTCACGATTGGAGAGAGGTGGTGCTCACACCCGTCACGAGGAGAGAGGTGGTGCTCACACCCGTCACGAGGGGAGAGGTGGTGCTCACACCCGTCACGAGGAGGAGGTGGTGCTCACACCCGTCACGAGGGGAGAGGTGGTGCTCACACTTGTCACGAGGGGAGAGAGAGAAGGTGCTCACCCGTCACGAGGAGAGAGGTGGTGCTCACACCCGTCACGAGGAGAGAGGTGGTGCTCACACCCGTCACGAGGGGAGAGAGGTGCTAACAGGTGCTCACACCTATCACGAGGGGAGAGGTGGTGCTAACAGGTGTTCACACCCGTCACAAGGAGAGAGGTGGTGCTAACAGGTGCTCACACCTGTCACGAGGGGAGAGGTGGTGCTCACAGGTGCTCACACCCGTCACGAGGAGAGAGGTGGTGCTCACACCCGTCACGAGGGGAGAGATGGTGCTCACACCCGTCACGAGGAGAGAGGTGGTGCTCACACCCGTCACGAGGGAGAGTTGGTGCTCACACCCGTCACGAGGAGAGGTGGTGTTCACACCCGTAACGAGGGGAGAGGTGGTGCTCACAGGTGCTCACACCCGTCTCGAGGGGAGAGGTGGTGCTCACACCCGTCACGAGGGGAGAGGTGGTGCTCACACCTGTCACGAGGGGAAAGAGGTGGTGCTCACACCCGTCACGAGGGGAGAGGTGGTGCTCACACCCGTCACGAGGGGAGAGGTGGTGCTCACAGGTGCTCACACCCGTCACGAGGGAGAGGTGGTGCTCACACCCGTCACGAGGGGAGAGATGGTGCTCACAGGTGCTCACACCCGTCACGAGGGAAGAGGTGGTGCTCACAGGTGCTCACACCCGTCACGAGGAGAGAGGTGGTGCTCACACCCGTCACGAGGGGTGAGGTGGTGCTCACACCTGTCACGAGGAGAGAGGTGGTGCTCACACCCGTCACGAGGAGAGAGGTGGTGCTCACAGGTGCTCACACCCGTCACGAGGAGAGAGGTGGTGCTCACACCCGTCACGAGAGAGGTGGTGCTCACACCCATCACGAGGGGAGAGGTGGTGCTCACACCCATCACGAGGGGAGAGGTGGTGCTCACACCCGTCACGAGGAGAGAGGTGGTGCTCACACCCGTCACGAGGAGAGAGGTGGTGCTCACACCCATCACGAGGAGAGAGGTGGCGCTCACACCCGTCACGAGGGGAGAGGTGGTGCTCACACCCGTCACGAGGGGAGAGGTGGTGCTCACACCTGTCACGAGGGGAGAGGTGGTGCTCACACCTGTCACGAGGAGAGAGGTGGTGCTCACACCTGTCACGAGAGAGATGGTGCTCACACCCGTCAAGAGGGGAGAGGTGGTGCTCACACCCGTCACGAGGGGAGAGGTGGTGCTCACACCCGTCACGAGGGGAGAGATGGTGCTCACCACCGTCATGAGGAGAGAGTGGGGCTCACACCGTCACGAGGAGAGAGGTGGAGCTCACACCCGTCACGAGGGAGAGGTGGTGCTCAAAGGGCTCACACCCGTCACGAGGGGAGAGAGGTGGTGCTCACACCCGTCACGAGGAGAGGTGGTGGTGCTCACAGGTGCTCACACCTGTTACGAGGGGAGAGAGGTGGTGCTCACACCCGTCACGAGAGAGGGGTTGTGCTCACAACCCGTCACGAGAGAGGTAGTGCTCACACCCGTCACGATGGAGAGGTGGTGCTCACACCCGTCACGAGGAGAGAGGTGTGCTCACACCCGTCACGAGAGAGAGGTGGTGCTCACACCGTCACGAGGAGAGAGGTGTGCTCACACCCGTCACGAGGGAGAGGTGGTGCTCACACCCGTCACGAGGGAGAGGTGGTGCTCACAGTGATCACACCCGTCACGAGGAGAGAGGTGGTGCTCACACCCGTCACGAGGAGAGAGGTGGTGCTCACATATGCTCACACCTGTTACGAGGGGAGAGAGTGGTGCACACACCCGTCACGTGGAGAGAGGTGGTGCTCACACCCGTCACGAGGGGAGTGATGGTTCTCACACCCGTCACGAGGAGAGAGGTGGTGCTCACACCCGTCACGCGAGAGAGGTGGTGCTCACACCCGTCACGAGGGGAGAGGTGGTGCTCACACCCCGTCACGAGGGGAGAGGTGGTGCTCACAGGTGCTCACACCCGTCACGAGAGGAGAGAGCCCAGCAAACACAAATCATCTACACAACGTTCGCCTATCTCTTCCCATAGTGTGGGGAATGATTTGCATTGAGAATGGTGCAGGAGAGCCTTTGAGAAACTTTTACTCAAAAAATCCAAACACAAAGGTTTAATTATAAATTGTTTTTTACAATTATTTTCTTCCAAATGTAAAACAAATAGTTTTTACATGTTTAATATAAAATTTATGGTGTTTTTTTGTAAAATTCATTAATAAATTGTGAATGATATATATTGGCTGAGTGAAACCTTTAAAATCCATTTAGTTATAATATGAACAAAAAAAGTAGTTTCCAAATTTTCTAAAAATCGCTCTTTTTAACACAATTTGACTCCTTATGCATTCCACTAAACACTAATATCATGTTTAAATATATAATTTATGTATTTCCCTAAGATAATTTATATAAATTATAAAAGTTGCTGGAAAGTGGTGAGAAAGAATCTGAACACGTTTTGTTGTCTTATATTGGCGTGTTCTTATTAACTAGAGTGAGTAAGAATTCGAGTGAGCGAGAGTGGGTAAGAGTGAGTAAGAGTGACTGAAGGTGAGTGAGAGTGCCAGAGAGTGTGTAAGTGTGAGTAAGAGTGAGTATAAGTAAGAGTGACTGAGAGTGAGTAAGAGTGACAGAGTGAGTAAGAGTAAGAGTAAGGGTGACAGAATGAGTAAGAGTGAGAGTAAAGTGATTGAGAGTAAGGGTGAGTATGAGAGTAAGAGTGATTGAGAGTTAGAGTGAGAGTAAGAGTGATTGAGAGTTAGTGAGAGTAAGAGTGATTGAGAGTAAGAGTGATTGAGAGTAAGAGTGATTGAGAGTAAGAGTGATTGGGAGTAAGTGATTGAGAGTAAGAGTGATTGGGAGTAAGAGTGATTGGGAGTAGGAGTTAGAGGGAGAGTAGGAGTAAGAATGAGAATAAGAGTGATTGAGAGTAAGAGTGAGTAAGAGTAAGAATGAGAGTAAGAGTGATTGAGAGTAAGAGTGATTGAGAGTAAGAGTGATTGGGAGTAAGAGTGATTGGGAGTAAGAGTAAGAGTGAGAGTAAGAGTAAGAATGAGATTAAGAGTGATTGAAAGTAAGAGTGATTGGTAGTAAGAGTAGAATGAGAGTAGGAGTGATTGAGAGTAGGAGTGAATGGGAGTAGGAGTGATTGGGAGTAAGAGTGATTGAGAGTAAGAGTAATTGAGAGTAAGAGTATGAGAGTAAGAGTGAGAGTGAGTATGAATGGGTAAGGGTGACTGAGAGTGAGTAGAGTGACAGAGTAAGAATGACAGTAAGAGTGATAGAGAGTAAGAGTGACAGAGGTAAGAGTGACAGAGAGTAAGAGTGACAGAGTAAGAGTGACAGAGAGTAAGAGTGACAGAGAGTAAGAGTAAGAGTGACAGAGAGTAAGAGTGACAGAGTAAGAGTGAGTATGAGAGTAAGGATGACTGAGAGAAAGAGTGAGTAATAGTGCGTAAGAGTGATTGAGAGTTAGAGTGAGAGTAAGAGTGATTGAGAGTTAGTGAGAGTAAGAGTGATTGAGAGTAAGAGTGATTGAGAGTAAAGTGATTGAGAGTAAGAGTGATTGAGAGTAAGAGTGATTGGGAGTAAGAGTGATTGAGAGTAAGAGTGATTGGGAGTAAGAGTGATTGGGAGTAGGAGTAAGAATGAGAATAAGAGTGATTGAGAGTAGAGTGAGTAAGAGTAAGAATGAGAGTAAGAGTGATTGAGAGTAAGAGTGATTGAGAGTAAGAGTGATTGAGAGTAAGAGTGATTGGGAGTAAGAGTGATTGAGAGTAAGAGTGATTGGGAGTAAGAGTGATTGGGAGTAGGAGTAAGAATGAGAATAAGAGTGATTGAGAGTAAGAGTGAGTAAGAGTAAGAATGAAAGTAAGAGTGATTGAGAGTAAGTGATTGAGAGTAAGAGTGATTGAGAGTAAGAGTGATTGGGAGTAAGAGTGAATGGGAGTAAGAGTAAGAGTGAGAGTAAGAGTAAGAATGAGAATAAGAGTGATTGAGAGTAAGAGTGATTGAGAGTAAGAGTGATTGAGAGTAAGAGTGATTGGGAGTAAGAGTGAATGGAGTAAGAGTAAGAGTGAGAGTAAGAGTAAGAATGAGAATAAGAGTGATTGAGAGTAAGAGTGATTGGAGTAAGAGTAAGAGTAAGAATGAGTAGGAGTGAGTGATAGTAGGAGTGAATGGAGTAGGAGTGATTGGGAGTAAGAGTGATTGAGAGTAAGAGTAATTGAGAGTAAGAGTATGAGAGTAAGAGTGAGAGTGAGTATGAATGGGTAAGGGTGACTGAGAGTGAGTAAGAGTGACAGAGTAAGAATGACAGTAAGAGTGATAGAGAGTAAGAGTGACAGAGAGTAAGAGTGACAGAGAGTAAGAGTGACAGAGTAAGAGTGACAGAGAGTAAGAGTGACAGAGAGTAAGAGTGACAGAGAGTAAGAGTGACAGAGAGTAAGAGTGACAGAGTAAGAGTGAGTATGAGAGTAAGGATGACTGAGAGAAAGAGTGAGTAATAGTGCGTAAGAGTGATTGAGAGTTAGAGTGGAGAGAGTGATTGAGAGTTAGTGAGAGTAAGAGTGATTGAGAGTAAGAGTGATTGAGAGTAAAAGTGATTGAGAGTAAGAGTGATTGAGAGTAAGAGTGATTGGGAGTAAGAGTGATTGAGAGTAAGATCGAGTGATTGGGAGTAAGAGTGATTGGGAGTAGGAGTAAGACTGAGAATAAGAGTGATTGAGAGTAAGAGTGAGTAAGAGTAAGAATGAGAGTAAGAGTGATTGAGAGTAAGAGTGATTGAGAGTAAGAGTGATTGGGAGTAAGAGTAAGAGTAAGAATGAGAGTAGGAGAGATTGAGAGTAGGAGTGAATGGGAGTAGGAGTGATTGGGAGTAAGAGTGATTGAGAGTAAGAGTAATTGAGAGTAAGAGTATGAGAGTAGAGTGAGAGTGAGTATGAATGGGTAAGGGTGACTGAGAGTGAGTAAGAGTGAACAGAGTAAGAATGACAGTAAGAGTGATAGAGAGTAAGAGTGACAGAGAGTAAGAGTGACCAGAGAGTAAGAGTGACAGAGTAAGAGTGACAGAGAGTAAGAGTGACAGAGTAAGAGTGACAGAGAGTAAGAGTGACAGAGAGTAAGAGTGACAGAGAGTAAGAGTGACAGAGAGTAAGAGTGACAGAGAGTAAGAGTGACAGAGAGTAAGAGTGACAGAGTGTAAGAGTGACAGAGTGTAAGAGTGACAGAGTAAGAGTGACAGAGAGTAAGAGTAACAGAGAGTAAAAGTGACAGAGAGTAAGAGTGACAGAGAGTAAGAGTGACAGAGAGTAAGAGTGACAGAGTAAGAGAGTGAGAGTGATTATGAGAGAGTTAAGAGTGTGAGGTGTGTGAGTGTAGCAGGCCAGGGAGGCAGGATGTGTGGTCACAAGCGAGGCCTAGGCCTCGTGATCTCTAATGTTGGTTTTTATATATATGTTGGATTTTTTGTCCTGTTTCAAATTATAATTATTTAGCAGGAATGTAATAAGATATTGCACAGTATTAATGTGACAATAATATATGCATTATTTCCTTGATAATCAAACTTGTTGTTTCAAAGATAATATACAATCTTTGAAGGAAACATTTTGAGAGCGCGAGCTGGCAACACTAGGCTGGTGGTGGTGAGAGAGGACATATGGTTAGTTGTACTCAGACCTTCAGTGGTGAAGCTTGTGTCCCAGCTGGCCGCCACCAGCCGCCACCCGCCGCCACCCGCCGCCCACCACCAGCCGCCACCCCGCCGCCCACCACCAGCCGCCACCCGCCACCACCCACCACCAGCTGCCACCCACCACCAGCCGCCACCCACCACCAGCCGCCACCCACCACCAGCCGCCACCCACCACCAGCCGCCACCCGCCACCACCCACCACCAGCCGCCACCCGCCACCACCCACCACCAGCCGCCACCCGCCACCACCCACCACCAGCCGCCACCCGCCACCACCCACCACCAGCCGCCACCCGCCACCAGCCGCCACCCACCGCCACCCACCACCAGCCGCCACCCGCCGCCACCCGCCACCCACCACCAGCCGCCACCCACCACCAGCCGCCACCCGCCACCACCCACCACAGCCGCCACCCGCCACCACCCACCACCAGCCGCCACCCGCCACCACCCACCACCCGCCGCCACCCGCCACCCACCACCAGCCGCCACCCGCCACCACCCACCACCAGCCGCCACCCACCACCAGCCGCCACCCGCCACCACCCACCACCCGCCACCACCCACCACCAGCCGCCACCCACCACCAGCCGCCACCCGCCGCCACCCACCGCCACCCACCACCAGCCGCCACCCGCCGCCACCCGCCACCCACCACCAGCCGCCACCCGCCACCACCCACCACCAGCCGCCACCCGCCACCACCCACCACCACCCACCACCAGCCGCCACCACCCACCACCAGCCGCCACCCGCCACCACCCACCACCAGCCGCCACCCGCCACCACCCACCACCAGCCGCCGCCACCCTCCACCGCCACTCACCACCCGCCGCCACCACCCACCACCCGCCGCCACCCGCCACCCACCACCAGCCGCCACCCGCCACCACCCACCACCAGCCGCCACCCGCCACCACCCACCACCACCCACCACCAGCCGCCACCCGCCGCCACCCGCCACCCACCACCCGCCGCCACCCACCACCAGCCGCCACCCACCACCAGCCGCCACCCGCCACCACCCACCACCAGCCGCCACCCGCCACCACCCACCACCAGCCGCCACCCGCCACCACCCGCCACCAGCCGCCACCCGCCACCCGCCACCACCAGCCGCCACCCGCCACCACCCACCACCACCCACCACCAGCCGCCACCACCCACCACCAGCCGCCACCCGCCACCACCCACCACCAGCCGCCACCCGCCACCACCCACCACCAGCCGCCGCCACCCTCCACCGCCACTCACCACCCGCCGCCACCACCCACCACCCGCCGCCACCCGCCACCCACCACCAGCCGCCACCCGCCACCACCCACCACCAGCCGCCACCCGCCACCACCCACCACCAGCCGCCACCCGCCACCAGCCGCCACCCGCCACCAGCCGCCACCCACCGCCACCCACCACCAGCCGCCACCCGCCACCACCCACCACCAGCCGCCACCCGCCACCACCCACCACCAGCCGCCACCCGCCACCACCCACCACCAGCCGCCACCCGCCACCATCCGCCACCCACCGCCACCCACCACCAGCCGCCACCCGCCGCCACCCGCCACCCACCACCAGCCGCCACCCACCACCAGCCGCCACCCGCCACCACCCACCACCAGCCGCCACCACCCACCACCCACCACCCGCCGCCACCCGCCACCCACCACCAGCCGCCACCCGCCACCACCCACCACCACCCGCCACCCACCACCAGCCGCCACCCGCCACCACCCACCACCCGCCACCACCCACCACCAGCCGCCACCCACCACCAGCCGCCACCCGCCGCCACCCACCGCCACCCACCACCAGCCGCCACCCGCCGCCACCCGCCACCCACCACCAGCCGCCACCCACCGCCACCCACCACCAGCCGCCACCCGCCACCACCCACCACCAGCCGCCACCCGCCACCACCCACCACCACCACCACACCCACCACCAGCCGCCACCACCCACCACCAGCCGCCACCCGCCACCACCCACCACCAGCCGCCACCCGCCACCACCCACCACCAGCCGCCGCCACCCTCCACCGCCACTCACCACCCGCCGCCACCTCCCACCACCCGCCGCCACCCGCCACCCACCACCAGCCGCCACCCGCCACCACCCACCACCAGCCGCCACCCGCCACCACCCACCACCACCCACCACCAGCCGCCACCCGCCACCCACCACCAGCCGCCACCCGCCACCCACCACCCGCCGCCACCCACCACCAGCCGCCACCCACCACCAGCCGCCACCCGCCACCACCCACCACCAGCCGCCACCCGCCACCACCCACCACCAGCCGCCACCCGCCACCACCCGCCACCAGCCGCCACCCGCCACCCGCCACCACCAGCCGCCACCCGCCACCACCCACCACCAGCCGCCACCCGCCACCACCCACCACCAGCCGCCACCCGCCACCACCCACCACCAGCCGCCACCCGCCACCACCCACCACCAGCCGCCGCCACCCTCCACCGCCACTCACCACCTGCCGCCACCACCCACCACCCGCCGCCACCCACCACCAGCCGCCACCCGCCACCACCCACCACCAGCCGCCACCCGCCACCACCCACCACCAGCCGCCACCCGCCACCACCCACCACCAGCCGCCACCCGCCACCACCCGCCACCAGCCGCCACCCGCCACCAGCCACCGCCACCCACCACCGCCACTCACCACCCGCCGCCACCACCCACCACCAGCCGCCACCCGCCACCAGCCACCACCAGCCGCCACCTGCCACCACCCACCACCAGCCGCCACCCGCCGCCACCCGCCACCCACCACCAGCCGCCACCCGCCGCCACCCGCCGCCACCCGCCACCCACCACCAGCCGCCACCCACCACCAGCCGCCACCCGCCACCACCAGCCGCCACCTGCCACCACCCACCACCAGCCGCCAGCCGCCACCACCACCACCACCAGCCGCCATCACCGCTACCAGCTGCCACCACCACCAGCCGCCATCACCGCCACCAGCTGCCACCACCACCAGCCGCCACCACCAGCCGCCACCACCGCCACCACCACCTGCCACCAGCCGCCACCACCGCCCGCTATCAGCCATCACCGCCCGTTGCCACAGTCGTCACCGCAAGCCGCCACCAGCCCCCCCCCACCGCCAATCGTCACCACCCACCACAGCCGCCGCCGCCCGCCACCGCCCGCCACCGCCCGCCACCGCCGCCACCACCCACCACAGCCGCCACCACCCACCACCCGCCGCCACCACCCACCACCACCAGCCGCCGCCGCCACCCACCACCCGCCGCCACCACCACCAACCGCCGCCGCCACCACCACCACCCACCACCACCACCGCCGCCACCACCACCCACCACCACCAGCCGCCGCCGCCACCACCACCCACCACCACCGCCGCCACCACCCTCCACCACCAGCCGCCGCCGCCACCACCACCCACCACCGCCGCCGCCATCACCCACCACCGCCAGCCGCCACCACTCATCACAGACGCCGCCACCCGCCACCGCCCGCCACCACCGCCAGACACAGCCGCCAGTGTCCGCCACCGCCGCCACTGTCCGCCACCGCCGCCACTGTCCGCCACCGCCGTCACTGTCCGCCACCGCCGCCACTGTCCGCCACCGCCACCACTGTCCCGCCGCCGTCCGCCACCACTGTCCGCCCGCCGGCCCGACCACTGTCCGCCCGCCGCCACCACTGTCCGCCCCGCCGCCACCACTGTCCGCCCGCCGCCTCCACTGTCCGCCCAGCCGCCGCCACTATCCACCACAGCCGCCACTGTCCGCCCGCCGCCACTGTCCGCCCGCCGCCACTGTCCGCCCGACGCCACTGTCCGCCCGCCGCCACTATCCGCCACCGCCGCCACTGTCCGCCCGCTGCCACTATCCGCCACCGCCACCACTGTCCGCCACCGCCACCACTGTCTGCCACCGCCACCACTGTCTGCCACCGCCACCACTGTCCGCCCGCCGCCACCACTGTCCGCCCGCCGCCACCACTGTCCGCCCGCCGCCACCACTGTCCGCCCGCCGCCACCACTGTCCGCCCGCCGCCACCACTGTCCGCCCGCCGCCTCCACTGTCCGCCCGCCGCCACCACTGTCCGCCCACCGCCGCCACTGTCCGCCCGCCGCCACCACTGTCCGCCCGCCGCCACCACTGTCCGCCCACCGCCGCCACTGTCCGCCCGCCGCCGCCGCCACTGTCCGCCCGCCGCCGCCACTGTCCGCCCGCCGCCACTGTCCACCACCGCCGCCAAAGCCGCCACGGTCCGCCCGCCGCCACTATCCGCCACAGCCGCCACTGTCCGCCCGCCGCCACTGTCCGCCCGCCCGCCGCCACCATCCGCCACCGCCGCCACTGTCCGCCCGCCGCCACTATCCGCCACCGCCGCCACTGTCCGCCACTCTCCGCCGTCCAGCCTCCCCTCTCTCCGTTAGTAAATAATTATAATTGTTAGTAAATAATAAAAGAAATATAAATTATTAGATTTTTTTTACCCTTAAATTGGTTTTAATATTTAAATTGAAAATAATAATATAATATAAAATATAATAAAAATAATATAATATAAAATATAATTTAATTTCAAGAAACTTAACTTTAAACACAAAGATGTGAAAATGGTTCAGATTATTGGCTCAAACCTTTCATAAGAGATTCATATTGGTATATGAATGGATTATGAATGACTCATGTTAGGAGTGTAAAGTTGCCACAACATCTCAAATTAGTGTTAGATACATATGTCTTGGTTATAAGTTTTGGAAACCTATTTAAGTCCACACACAATATCGTATCTGATACGATAAAACAAACGTTTCCAATACTTTCAAATACTTTCCAGATATGTTGTGGCAACCTAAAATTGTTTGCTGGGCCCAGCAAACACAAATCATCTACACAACGTTTCGCCTATCTCTTCCCAAAGGTGTGGGAATGATTTGCATTGAGAATGGTGCAGGAGAGCCTTTGAGAAACTTTTACTCAAAAAATCCAAACACAAAGGTTTAATTATAAATTGTTTTTCTACAATTATTTTCTTCCAAATGTAAAACAAATAGTTTTTACATGTTTAAATATAAAATTTATGGTGTTTTTTTGTAAAATTCATTAATAAATTGTGAATGTAGGGAAAACTCCCGTAATTCCAAGTCGAAAATCCAGGAAAGTGTTAATTTAGAACCTGTACTTGAGGTCGATCTCAGCCAATAAATATTGGCTGAAGTGAAACCTTTAAAATCCATTTATTTATAATTTGAACAGAAAAAAGTATTTTTCCAAATTTTCTAAAAATCGCTCTTTTTAACACAATTTGACTCCTTATGCATTCCACTAAACACTATATCATGTTTAAATATATAATTTATGTATTATTCCCTAAAATAATTTATATAAATTATATAAGTTGCTGGAAAGTGGTGTTAAAGATTCTGAAAACTTTTTGTTGTGTTATAATTGGAATGTTCTTATTAACTATGTCTCAAGTTCACAGTTTATCAAACAAGAATATTAACATTCGTCAACTCTTAAAATCTTATATGTTATCTTGCTGGTGCAAAATGGGTGAATCTTTAGGAACAGCTAGTATCTATATGACAAATGGTGTTTTCCCTAACTCAAACAATGTTGGGTTTATTATTCTACACATATTTCTAATGACTCTTAGATGTTTACATTCTCTGAAGTATAATTGTGAAGGCTGTGTCCATCACTCTCAACACAGATTCTTAAACTCCTCTCTGCAGGTTCAACTATATAATTAGTTTCCATTTTGAATCTCCATGGACATGTGTATCCAAAATGAAACCAATGTGGTTTCCTTCAGCGCCTTCAGCCAGCACATTTGCTCATTCATTTCCACAGATTCCAACATGGTAGGGGATTTACAGAAATTTGTATATTCATATTGTTATATATTAAAAATATGAATGCAGTTCAATATGATAAGACAAATACATGAGTTTATGATAAATTCGTTTTCTGTGATATACCATTGATATGCTCTTTTTTTCTTTAAATGGCAGACTAAACTAAAGTGCTCACATCAACAGATTTGATGTATAAATGGTCAACGCTCAACAGAGTTAGTATAAATGTATTAGTATAAATCTTACTTGTCTCATTGTTAATTCACATTCAATGTCAACTTGTGGTTTTGATGTGGCACGTTTGGCCAAGACACCCCACCCCATTATGCACCCCATACCCATCTTGTGGGCGGTTGTGGAAAGGGTTACAGAGGCACATAATGGGCTCAGGGACTGAACCCCACAATTCATTTAGCTAAGAAAGTTACAATCTTGATGAGCAAGTTACAAAATTCAATATAAGTCATCACATCAACAATCGGTTCGAGATCGACCTCAAGTACAGGTTCTAAATTAACACTTTCCTGGATTTTCGACTTGGAATTACGGGAGTTTTCCCTAACCGCTTTGTCGGATCACGACGTAAATTTACGGTGCGGTTTAAAATATTTGTAAAAAATCCAGTTTAAATCCGATTTACTTGGCGTTTGTTTCAAACTCCGCGCCATGAAATTCCTGTTCTCTCGGGTAGGCCGCAAGTCACGTCGGCCTACTGGGTCACGTGACAGGCCCATTGTTTTGTTGTCACGTGGAGCAATCGGATCTCTCTCCCCTCGGCCTCCCTCGGCTCTCCCTCGCCCAACCTACACAATGCAGACACAAAGAAAGTTCAGAAAAGAAAACGAGTTCGCAGGGCAGATGGAACAGTAAGACTACAGCAGGTTGTGGTGAACAAACCACAGGCAATTGTTGACTACAATAAGTTCATGAAGGGTGTTGACCAATTTGATCAAATGGTAAAGTATTACCATTTCGCCAGGAAATGTCACAAGTGGACCAAGAAAATAACATTTTATTTCTTGCAAATGGCATTGCAAAACGCTTATGCATTGTACAAGGCCAACACAGATGATCGAAGGAAACTAACTCTGCTCTAGTTCCATGAAGTTGCTATTTGGTCTTTATTGAAATTTGACAAGGCAGAGTGGCCTGCAACAACTACACCATCTCCACATCTAGTTCATGCTCCAGACATAAATCATGACACTGGTCCTGTGTATCCTGCTGCTGACCCATCAACACCTGGCCCGTCGGGTGTAAGGCGCCCTCTCTTCACGTCTACACCTAGTGCTGAAGCTGAATCTGATGAAGATAATTCATATTCCACATTAGTGTTTGAAAACAATAGTGAGAGCGACGATTCAGACAGTAGTTTATTGCCAACCCAGAGACAACAGCGACGTGTTGTTATAGCAGAGACTCGCCTGAACTATAAATTGAAACATGAGCTGGTAAAAATCCCCAAACGTCGCAGGTGTGAAGTGTGTTCAAAGTCTGGTATCAGGAAGGAAACTGGTATAGCGTGCAAGACATGCGATGTTCCACTTTGCGTCATACCTTGTTACACCACTTATCACAGGAAAAGGGTGTATTGGGTGGACAAGAAATAACCACCTACATCAGCTTCACTCCACCTAGGAACATCTGTTGAGCAACTTCAGGAATCAGTACCTGAAGGAGGTGGAGTGGAGATAAAATGCTCAACTTATTTTACTACAATCGTCTTTGCTTTGGTAAGTACACATAATTGTCTTAGATTGTTTCAGTATTGTAGTCTATTTTCTTAGGAATATTTTGATACCTAAATGAGAACTGTAGCACGAAAACTAAAGTAAGTATACACGAAACAAGAGAAACTTTTTTTGTGGGTGTTGCGGGTGTGAGTTGGAGTGTCAAGAGCGGGTTCCGGTTGTGTGTTTTCCGTCATCTCTACAGCTGTGAATTCCAAGGAATTGTATTTGATATGCATATGTCTGTGTAGGGAATTTTATTCCGAACACTATACAAAAAAAAACGGTGTGAAACAAGTATAAACTTGAAAAACATGAGCAAAGTAAAAACTTTTGACGCTCACGGGTACAAACACGCGTAAGATTTTATTCCCGGCAAATTTATTTGACGCTGTGTTGGCCAACTCTACCCATGTTCTTATAGAACTTTCTATTGCGAACACATTGCTATAAAAATGAAATACGTAGCTCCAGAAATAATGTCAGGACAGTGAAATAAGTATAAACATTCAAAGCGCTGCATCACACCAGTGTCGTCCCTGCTGAAATCAAGGCTAACGCTTCGCCCAGTTCCCACACTCGTGCGGGTCACCCGATACCATAATTAGACATTGATAGGCATATGTCTGGGTGGGGAATTTTATTGTGAGTTCAGTGATATCAAAATGAGCGCTGTAGGATGACTGTGAGCCTGGCAACAAACGAAAGAGCATGAACATTTACTTCCTGTTTGGGTGTCACGGCGAGTCATCTTCGTGTTTATTTACTTCGTGGTGGGATACCAAATGCTTCGGTGACATTTTATGCATATGATCTTGTAGAGAATTTTATTGCCAACGCATTGATACCAAAATGAAAAACGTAGCTTGAGAATTGAGGTTAGGAGCGTGAAAAGATTATAAACTTTTTTGTGTTTACGCTTGAGCGCCCAGAACGCCGCGCGCACAACCCGCTTGTTTTTCCAGCTAGTGCCGCGCGCACTAAAGTGTGCAGTACACACCATAATGCACCAGTACACACAATAAGGTACCAGTACACACTATAAGGCACCAGTACACGCCATAAGGCACCAGTACACACCATAAGGCACCAGAACACACACCATAAGGCACCAGAACACACCATAAGGCACCAGTACACACCATAAGGCACCAGTACATACCATAAGGCACCAGTACACACCATAAGGCACCAGTACACACCATACGGCACCAGTACACACCATAAGGTACCAGTACACACCATAAGGCACCAGTACACACCAAAAGGTACCAGTACACACCATAAGGTACCAGAACATACCATAAGGCACCAGTACACACCATAAGGCACCAGTACACACCATAAGACACCAGTACAAACCATAAGGCACCAGTACATACCATAAGGCACTAGAACACACCATAAGGCACCAGTACACACCATAAAGCACCAGTACACACCATAAGGCCCAGGTACACACCATAAGGAACCAGTACACACTATAAGGCACCAGTATATACCATAAGGCACCAGTACACACCATAAGGCACCATTACACACCATAAGACACCAGTACACACCATAAGGCACCAGTACGCACCATACGGCACCAGAACACACCATAAGGCACCAGTACACACCATAAAGCACCAGTACACACAATAAAGCCCCAGTACACACCATAAGGAACCAGTACACACCATAAGGCACCAGTATACACAATAAGGTACAAGTACACACCATAAGGCACCAGTACACACCATAATGCACCAGTACACACTATAAGGCACCAGTACACACCATAAGGCACCAGTACACACCATAAGGCACCAGTACACACCATAATGCACCAGTACACATCATATGGCACCAGTACACACCATAAGGCACCAGAACACACACCATAAGGCACCAGTACACACCATAATGCACCAGTACACACCATAATGCACCAGTACACACCATAATGCACCAGTACACACCATAAGGCACCAGTACACAATAAGGCACCAGTACACACAATAATGCACCAGTACACACCATAAGGCACCAGTACACTCCATACGGCACCAGTACACACCATAATGCACCAGTACACACCATAATGCACCAGTAAACACCATAATGCACCAGTACACACCATACAGCACCAGTATACACCATAAGGCCCCAGTACACACCATAAGGTACGAGTACACACTATAAGGCACCAGTACACACCTACAGGTATTTGTTTCTGGTGTGGTGCTCATGGGATCTGTTACAACCTTCTAGGAAGCTTTTAGGGTCAGGATTGACATTACAGTGCAGCGTTTTATATATATAAAATACACATGAGAGTATGTGCAGGGACTTAATATCTAACATATTCAGAGATTTGAGTAAGGGGTCCATATATACTGCCCGGTTGCCTGAAATGCTATATGCCTACTATATTGGCTTTAGGTATTGTATGCACTAGCTCTATCTATAAATCCAACATTATGTTTGTAAATCAACTATGTATGTACTTTCCTGAATAAAATTGACTTTACTCTACACTTATATTCTCTGTGGATTTGTTATTCCCTATCGTTTGGGAGAAAAAAAATGACTAATACGTTCGGCGAATGACTTTGACTTCAACTTCACTTTGACTTCGTTCATGTCATCGTATTTTCCGTAATATATAAAGGTTATGACAATGCAATTATATTATTGTGTGCAAATAAGTTGGAAATTTCATGTACCCTAAAAATAGTAAAATAAAGAATAAGAATAATTAATTAATTGTTGTAGTAAATTGTCACACGTTCATCATACGCAAACGAACACACAGTTTGGAGCGTCAGTACAACAAGACCGCCGCCATTTTAAAACACGGCTTCGAATGTAAGTAATGTTTTTCTCGTACTAACACTGTATTATGCAATAGATTAGGTCTTGAATTCACAAATTTAGTTGTTACATCTGACAGAGTATGTTAGACTGTGTAATGCTAGTCCATGTTGACGTATTTGTGGGCTTGGTTGGTTTAAATGTGATGGCACCCCAATATGGGCACACAATAAGGGCACCCCACAACTGCTGCATATTCTAGCTTTGGACTAGCAAAAGTGGTGAACAATTTCTTTAGTATTTCGCCATCCATGTAATTAAAAGCAATTCTGAAGTTGGAATGCATGGCATAGGCTCCTCACACAATGTTCTTTATGTGGTCCTCAGGTGATAGTTTTCTATTTAGAACCACCCCTAGATCTTTTTCTTTATCAGAATTCCTTAAAGATTTCTCACATGGTTTTCCTAATGATAGATTGTGGGCTGTAAGGGACAGGTTTGATGTATGGATTAGTTGATAGAAGTTCCAGTCCACCTGTAGACAGGGATATCACATCAGCTTGTATATTATACAAGGATAAGATTTGATAAATTCAGTTATTTGACTGAACACTAAGTCTGTTTAAATCAGAGATTTAAACATACATAGTCTAACCAAGCTCCTTTCTTTTTTACCTAGCCTAACCTAGCTTTTTTTTCCCAAGCCGGTCTATGGCCCGTGTTTTTTTTTGATGCCTCAGTGGTCCATGCACAGGTCCGTTCAAGGGGATTAAATAGCCGTTCTATGGCCCCAGGGTTTTCTCAAATTTTCTTTCATAGCCGGTCTATGGCCCCTGGGTTTTACAAACTTTTTTTTCCCAAGCCGGTCTATGGCCCCTGGGTTTTACAAACTTTTTTTTCCCAAGCCGGTCTATGGCCCGTGTTTTTTTTCGATGCCTCAGTGGTCCATGCATATGTCCGTTCAAGGGGATTAAATAGCCGGTCTATGGCCCCTGGGTTTTACGAACTTTTTTTTCCCAAACCGGTCTATGGCCCGTGTTTTTTTTCGATGCCTCAGTGGTCCATGCACAGGTCCGTTCAAGGGGATTAAATAGCCGTTCTATGGCCCCAGGGTTTTCTCAAATTTTCTTTCATAGCTGGTCTATGGCCCCTGGGTTTTACGAACTTTTTTTTCCCAAGCCGGTCTATGGCACCTGGGTTTTACAAACTTTTTTTTCCCAAACCGGTCTATGGCCCGTGTTTTTTTTCGATGCCTCAGTGGTCCATGCACATGTCCGTTCAAGGGGATTAAATAGCCGGTCTATGGCCCCTGGGTTTTACAAACTTTTTTTTCCCAAGCCGGTCTATGGCCCCTGGGTTTTACGAACTTTTTTTTCCCAAGCCGGTCTATGGCCCGTGTTTTTTTTTCGATGCCTCAGTGGTCCATGCACAGGTCCGTTCAAGGGGATTAAATAGCCGTTCTATGGCCCCAGGGTTTTCTCAAATTTTCTTTCATAGCCGGTCTATGGCCCCTGGGTTTTACGAACTTTTTTTTCCCAAGCCGGTCTATGGCGTGTATGTTAAATAAACCAAATTTTTCACTTTTGACAATTGAGCACCTGCTACATCCAGATTCTAGGGAGGAAAGGAATATAATATAATATCTAATATATCTATCTGTGTGAAATAGATTAAATCCATTTATTTGATATTCAGCTAATAGTTCTGTATTTTCTACATTCATCCATGTTTTGGTAAGTGCAATAATATGTATTGTTTCATTGCAGATTAGAGATTCAAGATAGTTCTAGATTTCCGAAGTACTGAAACGCGCGCCATACAGGCTTGGTGGATCTAGGTGCAAGGTAAAATTATTTACATTTACTTGTTTTGTATTTATATGCATATATGCATTTATATGCATTATTCTATAGAATAATAGATCTCGTAATAATTTTGCAAAAATAGTGGCATTTACTATTTTTAAAAGATTATTAAAAAATTTACCGATATGTTGCATTCGGAAGACAAACCCAATTTTTCACTTTTGACAATTGAGCTCGGGTGCAGGGGGGGGGGGGGGGTTGTGTAAAAACCTGGTTTGTGCCTCGGAGAGGCTATGGGCTATGGGTTTTCCTAATGATAGATTGTGGGCTGTAAGGGACAGGTTTGATGTATGGATTAGTTGATAGAAGTTCCAGTCCACCTGTAGACAGGGATCTCACATCAGCTTGTATATTATACAAGGATAAGATTTGATAAATTCAGTTATTTGACTGAACACTGGCTCTGTTTAAATCAGAGATTTAAACATACATAGTCTAACCAGGCTACTTTCTTTTTTACCTAGCCTAACCTAGCTTTTTTTTCCCAAGCCGGTCTATGGCCCGTGTTTTTTTTTTGATGCCTCAGTGGTCCATGCACAGGTCCGTTCAAGGGGATTAAATAGCCGTTCTATGGCCCCAGGGTTTTCTCAAATTTTCTTTCATAGCCGGTCTATGGCCCCTGGGTTTTACGAACTTTTTTTTTCCAAGCCGGTCTATGGCCCCTGGGTTTTACAAACTTTTTTTTCCCAAGCCGGTCTATGGCCCGTGTTTTTTTTCGATGCCTCAGTGGTCCATGCACATGTCCGTTCAAGGGGATTAAATAGCCGGTCTATGGCCCCTGGGTTTTACGAACTTTTTTTTCCCAAGCCGGTCTATGGCCCGTGTTTTTTTTCGATGCCTCAGTGGTCCATGCACAGGTCCGTTCAAGGGGATTAAATAGCCGTTCTATGGCCCCAGGGTTTTCTCAAATTTTCTTTCATAGCCGGTCTATGGCCCCTGGGTTTTACGAACTTTTTTTTCCCAAGCCGGTCTATGGCCCCTGGGTTTTACAAACTTTTTTTCCCAAGCCGGTCTATGGCCCATGTTTTTTTTTGATGCCTCAGTGGTCCATGCACATGTACGTTCAAGGGGATTAAATAGGCGGTCTATGGCCCCTGGGTTTTACGAACTTTTTTTTCCCAAGTCGGTCTATGGCCCGTGTTTTTTTTTCGATGCCTCAGTGGTCCATGCACAGGTCCGTTCAAGGGGATTAAATAGCCGTTCTATGGCCCCAGGGTTTTCTCAAATTTTCTTTCATAGCCGGTCTATGGCCCCTGGGTTTTACGAACTTTTTTTTCCCAAGCTGGTCTATGGCCCCTGGGTTTTACAAACTTTTTTTTCCCAAGCTGGTCTATGGCCCGTGTTTTTTTTCGATGCCTCAGTGGTCTATGCACATGTCCGTTCAAGGGGATTAAATAGCCGGTCTATGGCCCCTGGGTTTTACGAACTTTTTTTTCCAAAGCCGGTCTATGGCCCGTGTTTTTTTTTATGCCTCAGTGGTCCATGCACAGGTCCGTTCAAGGGGATTAAATAGCCGTTCTATGGCCCCAGGGTTTTCTCAAATTTTCTTTCATAGCCGGTCTATGGCCCCTGGGTTTTACGAACTTTTTTTTCCCAAGCCGGTCTATGGCCCGTGTTTTTTTTTCGATGCCTCAGTGGTCCATGCACAGGTCCGTTCAAGGGCATTAAATAGCCGTTCTATGGCCCCAGGGTTCTCTCAAATTTTCTTTCATAGCCGGTCAATGGCCCCTGGGTTTTACGAACTTTTTTTTCCCAAGCCGGTCTATGGCGTGTATGTTAAATAAACCAAAATTTTCACTTTTGACAATTGAGCACCTGCTACATCCAGATTCTAGGGAGGAAAGGAATATAATATAATATCTAATATATCTATCTGCGTGAAATAGATTAAATCCATTTATTTGATATTCAGCTAATAGTTCTGTATTTTCTACATTCATCCATGTTTTGGTAAGTGCAATAATATGTATTGTTTCATTGCAGATTAGAGATTCAAGATAGTTCTAGATTTCCGAAGTACTGAAACGCGCGCCATACAGGCTTGGTGGATCTAGGTGCAAGGTAAAATTATTTACATTTACTTGTTTTGTATTTATATGCATATATGCATTTATATGCATTATTCCATAGAATAATAGATCTCGTAATAATTTTGCAAAAATAGTGGCATTTACTATTTTTAAAAGATTATTAAAAAATTTACCGATATGTTGCATTCGGAAGACAAACCCAATTTTTCACTTTTGACAATTGAGCTCGGGTGCAGGGGGGGGGGTGGGTTGTGTAAAAGCCTGGTTTGTGCCTCGGAGAGGCTATGGGCTATGGGTTTTCCTAATGATAGATTGTGGGCTGTAAGGGACAGGTTTGATGTATGGATTAGTTGATAGAAGTTCCAGTCCACCTGTAGACAGGGATCTCACATCAGCTTGTATATTATACAAGGATAAGATTTGATAAATTCAGTTATTTGACTGAACACTGGCTCTGTTTAAATCAGAGATTTAAACATACATAGTCTAACCAGGCTACTTTCTTTTTTACCTAGCCTAACCTAGCTTTTTTTTCCCAAGCCGGTCTATGGCCCGTGTTTTTTTTGATGCCTCAGTGGTCCATGCACAGGTCCGTTCAAGGGGATTAAATAGCCGTTCTATGGCCCCAGGGTTTTCTCAAATTTTCTTTCATAGCTGGTCTATGGCCCCTGGGTTTTACGAACTTTTTTTTCCCAAGCCGGTCTATGGCCCCTGGGTTTTACAAACTTTTTTTTCCCAAGCCGGTCTATGGCCCGTGTTTTTTTTCGATGCCTTAGTGGTCCATGCACATGTCCGTTCAAGTGGATTAAATAGCCGGTCTATGGCCCCTGGGTTTACGAACTTTTTTTTCCCAAGCCGGTCTATGGCCCGTGTTTTTTTTCGATGCCTCAGTGGTCCATGCACAGGTCCGTTCAAGGGGATTAAATAGCCGTTCTATGGCCCCAGGGTTTTCTCAAATTTTCTTTCATACCCGGTCTATGGCCCCTGGGTTTTACGAACTTTTTTTTCCCAAGCCGGTCTATGGCCCCTGGGTTTTACAAACTTTTTTTTCCCAAGCCGGTCTATGGCCCGTGTTTTTTTTCCGATGCCTCAGTGGTCCATGCACATGTCCGTTCAAGGGGATTAAATAGCCAGTCTATGGCCCCTGGGTTTTACGAACTTTTTTTTCCCAAGCCGGTCTAAGGCCCGTGTTTTTTTTCGATGCCTCAGTGGTCCATGCACAGGTCCGTTCAAGGGGATTAAATAGCCGTTCTATGGCCCCAGGGTTTTCTCAAATTTTCTTTCATAGCCGGTCTATGGCCCCTGGGTTTTACGAACTTTTTTCTCCCAAGCCGGTCTATGGCCCCTGGGTCTTACAAACTTTTTTTTCCCAAGCCGGTCTATGGCCCGTGTTTTTTTTCGATGCCTCAGTGGTCTATGCACATGTCCGTTCAAGGGGAATAAATAGCCGGTCTATGGCCCCTGGGTTTTACGAACTTTTTTTCCCAAACCGGTCTATGGCCCGTGTTTTTTTTTCGATGCCTCAGTGGTCCATGCACAGGTCCGTTCAAGGGGATTAAATAGCCGTTCTATGGCCCCAGGGTTTTCTCAAATTTTCTTTCATAGCTGGTCTATGGCCCCTGGGTTTTACGAACTTTTTTTTCCCAAGCCGGTCTATGGCCCCTGGGTTTTACAAACTTTTTTTTCCCAAACCGGTCTATGGCCCGTGTTTTTTTTTCGATGCCTCAGTGGTCCATGCACATGTCCGTTCAAGGGGATTAAATAGCCGGTCTATGGCCCCTGGGTTTTACAAACTTTTTTTTCCCAAGCCGGTCTATGGCCCCTGGGTTTTACGAACTTTTTTTTCCCAAGCCGGTCTATGGCCCGTGTTTTTTTTTTCGATGCCTCAGTGGTCCATGCACAGGTCCGTTCAAGGGGATTAAATAGCCGTTCTATGGCCCCAGGGTTTTCTCAAATTTTCTTTCATAGCCGGTCTATGGCCCCTGGGTTTTACGAACTTTTTTTTCCCAAGCCGGTCTATGGCGTGTATGTTAAATAAACCAAATTTTTCACTTTTGACAATTGAGCACCTGCTACATCCAGATTCTAGGGAGGAAAGGAATATAATATAATATCTAATATATCTATCTGTGTGAAATAGATTAAATCCATTTATTTGATATTCAGCTAATAGTTCTTTATTTTCTACATTCATCCATGTTTTGGTAAGTGCAATAATATGTATTGTTTCATTGCAGATTAGAGATTCAAGATAGTTCTAGATTTCCGAAGTACTGAAACGCGCGCCATACAGGCTTGGTGGATCTAGGTGCAAGGTAAAATTATTTACATTTACTTGTTTTGTATTTATATGCATATATGCATTTATATGCATTATTCTATAGAATAATAGATCTCGTAATAATTTTGCAAAAATAGTGGCATTTACTATTTTTAAAAGATTATTAAAAAATTTACCGATATGTTGCATTCGGAAGACAAACCCAATTTTTCACTTTTGACAATTGAGCTCGGGTGCAGGGGGGGGGGGGGTTGTGTAAAAACCTGGTTTGTGCCTCGGAGAGGCTATGGGCTATGGGTTTTCCTAATGATAGATTGTGGGCTGTAAGGGACAGGTTTGATGTATGGATTAGTTGATAGAAGTTCCAGTCCACCTGTAGACAGGGATCTCACATCAGCTTGTATATTATACAAGGATAAGATTTGATAAATTCAGTTATTTGACTGAACACTGGCTCTGTTTAAATCAGAGATTTAAACATACATAGTCTAACCAGGCTACTTTCTTTTTTACCTAGCCTAACCTAGCTTTTTTTCCCAAGCCGGTCTATGGCCCGTGTTTTTTTTTTTATGCCTCAGTGGTCCATGCACAGGTCCGTTCAAGGGGATTAAATAGCCGTTCTATGGCCCCAGGGTTTTCTCAAATTTTCTTTCATAGCCGGTCTATGGCCCCTGGGTTTTACGAACTTTTTTTTTCCAAGCCGGTCTATGGCCCCTGGGTTTTACAAACTTTTTTTTCCCAAGCCGGTCTATGGCCCGTGTTTTTTTTCGATGCCTCAGTGGTCCATGCACATGTCCGTTCAAGGGGATTAAATAGCCGGTCTATGACCCCTGGGTTTTACGAACTTTTTTTTCCCAAGCCGGTCTATGGCCCGTGTTTTTTTTTCGATGCCTCAGTGGTCCATGCACAGGTCCGTTCAAGGGGATTAAATAGCCGTTCTATGGCCCCAGGGTTTTCTCAAATTTTCTTTCATAGCCGGTCTATGGCCCCTGGGTTTTACGAACTTTTTTTTCCCAAGCCGGTCTATGGCCCCTGGGTTTTACAAACTTTTTTTCCCAAGCCGGTCTATGGCCCATGTTTTTTTTTGATGCCTCAGTGGTCCATGCACATGTACGTTCAAGGGGATTAAATAGGCGGTCTATGGCCCCTGGGTTTTACGAACTTTTTTTTCCCAAGTCGGTCTATGGCCCGTGTTTTTTTTCGATGCCTCAGTGGTCCATGCACAGGTCCGTTCAAGGGGATTAAATAGCCGTTCTATGGCCCCAGGGTTTTCTCAAATTTTCTTTCATAGCCGGTCTATGGCCCCTGGGTTTTACGAACTTTTTTTTCCCAAGCTGGTCTATGGCCCCTGGGTTTTACAAACTTTTTTTTCCCAAGCTGGTCTATGGCCCGTGTTTTTTTTCGATGCCTCAGTGGTCTATGCACATGTCCGTTCAAGGGGATTAAATAGCCGGTCTATGGCCCCTGGGTTTTACGAACTTTTTTTTCCCAAGCCGGTCTATGGCCCGTGTTTTTTTTTATGCCTCAGTGGTCCATGCACAGGTCCGTTCAAGGGGATTAAATAGCCGTTCTATGGCCCCAGGGTTTTCTCAAATTTTCTTTCATAGCCGGTCTATGGCCCCTGGGTTTTACGAACTTTTTTTTCCCAAGCCGGTCTATGGCCCGTGTTTTTTTTCGATGCCTCAGTGGTCCATGCACAGGTCCGTTCAAGGGGATTAAATAGCCGTTCTATGGCCCCAGGGTTCTCTCAAATTTTCTTTCATAGCCGGTCAATGGCCCCTGGGTTTTACGAACTTTTTTTTCCCAAGCCGGTCTATGGCGTGTATGTTAAATAAACCAAATTTTTCACTTTTGACAATTGAGCACCTGCTACATCCAGATTCTAGGGAGGAAAGGAATATAATATAATATCTAATATATCTATCTGTGTGAAATAGATTAAATCCATTTATTTGATATTCAGCTAATAGTTCTGTATTTTCTACATTCATCCATGTTTTGGTAAGTGCAATAATATGTATTGTTTCATTGCAGATTAGAGATTCAAGATAGTTCTAGATTTCCGAAGTACTGAAACGCGCGCCATACAGGCTTGGTGGATCTAGGTGCAAGGTAAAATTATTTACATTTACTTGTTTTGTATTTATATGCATATATGCATTTATATGCATTATTCCATAGAATAATAGAACTCGTAATAATTTTGCAAAAATAGTGGCATTTACTATTTTTAAAAGATTATTAAAAAATTTACCGATATGTTGCATTCGGAAGACAAACCCAATTTTTCACTTATGACAATTGAGCTCGGGTGCAGGGGGGGGGGGGGTGGGTTGTGTAAAAGCCTGGTTTGTGCCTCGGAGAGGCTATGGGCTATGGGTTTTCCTAATGATAGATTGTGGGCTGTAAGGGACAGGTTTGATGTATGGATTAGTTGATAGAAATTCCAGTCCACCTGTAGACAGGGATCTCACATCAGCTTGTATATTATACAAGGATAAGATTTGATAAATTCAGTTATTTGACTGAACACTGGCTCTGTTTAAATCAGAGATTTAAACATACATAGTCTAACCAGGCTACTTTCTTTTTTACCTAGCCTAACCTAGCTTTTTTTTCCCAAGCCGGTCTATGGCCCGTGTTTTTTTTGATGCCTCAGTGGTCCATGCACAGGTCCGTTCAAGGGGATTAAATAGCCGTTCTATGGCCCCAGGGTTTTCTCAAATTTTCTTTCATAGCTGGTCTATGGCCCCTGGGTTTTACGAACTTTTTTTTCCCAAGCCGGTCTATGGCCCCTGGGTTTTACAAACTTTTTTTTCCCAAGCCGGTCTATGGCCCGTGTTTTTTTTCGATGCCTTAGTGGTCCATGCACATGTCCGTTCAAGGGGATTAAATAGCCGGTCTATGGCCCCTGGGTTTACGAACTTTTTTTTCCCAAGCCGGTCTATGGCCCGTGTTTTTTTTCGATGCCTCAGTGGTCCATGCACAGGTCCGTTCAAGGGGATTAAATAGCCGTTCTATGGCCCCAGGGTTTTCTCAAATTTTCTTTCATACCCGGTCTATGGCCCCTGGGTTTTACGAACTTTTTTTTCCCAAGCCGGTCTATGGCCCCTGGGTTTTACAAACTTTTTTTTTCCCAAGCCGGTCTATGGCCCGTGTTTTTTTCCGATGCCTCAGTGGTCCATGCACATGTCCGTTCAAGGGGATTAAATAGCCAGTCTATGGCCCCTGGGTTTTACGAACTTTTTTTTTCCCAAGCCGGTCTAAGGCCCGTGTTTTTTTTTCGATGCCTCAGTGGTCCATGCACAGGTCCGTTCAAGGGGATTAAATAGCCGTTCTATGGCCCCAGGGTTTTCTCAAATTTTCTTTCATAGCCGGTCTATGGCCCCTGGGTTTTACGAACTTTTTTCTCCCAAGCCGGTCTATGGCCCCTGGGTCTTACAAACTTTTTTTTCCCAAGCCGGTCTATGGCCCGTGTTTTTTTTTCGATGCCTCAGTGGTCTATGCACATGTCCGTTCAAGGGGATTAAATAGCCGGTCTATGGCCCCTGGGTTTTACGAACTTTTTTTTCCCAAGCCGGTCTATGGCCCGTGTTTTTTTTTTATGCCTCAGTGGTCCATGCACAGCTCCGTTCAAGGGGATTAAATAGCCGTTCTATGGCCCCAGGGTTTTCTCAAATTTTCTTTCATAGCCGGTCTATGCCCCCTGGGTTTTACGAACTTTTTTTTCCCAAGCCGGTCTATGGCCCGTGTTTTTTTTCGATGCCTCAGTGGTCCATGCACAGGTCCGTTCAAGGGGATTAAATAGCCGTTCTATGGCCCCAGGGTTCTCTCAAATTTTCTTTCATAGCCGGTCAATGGCCCCTGGGTTTTACGAACTTTTTTTTCCCAAGCCGGTCTATGGCGTGTATGTTAAATAAACCAAATTTTTCACTTTTGACAATTGAGCACCTGCTACATCCAGATTCTAGGGAGGAAAGGAATATAATATAATATCTAATATATCTATCTGTGTGAAATAGATTAAATCCATTTATTTGATATTCAGCTAATAGTTCTGTATTTTCTACATTAATCCATGTTTTGGTAAGTGCAATAATATGTATTGTTTCATTGCAGATTAGAGATTCAAGATAGTTCTAGATTTCCGAAGTACTGAAACGCGCGCCATACAGGCTTGGTGGATCTAGGTGCAAGGTAAAATTATTTACATTTACTTGTTTTGTATTTATATGCATATATGCATTTATATGCATTATTCTATAGAATAATAGATCTCGTAATAATTTTGCAAAAATAGTGGCATTTACTATTTTTAAAAGATTATTAAAAAATTTACCGATATGTTGCATTCGGAAGACAACCCCAATTTTTCACTTTTGACAATTGAGCTCGGGTGCAGGGGGAGAGGTGGGTTGTGTAAAAGCCTGGTTTGTGCCTTGGAGAGGCTATGGGCTATGGGTTTTCCTAATGATAGATTGTGGGCTGTAAGGGACAGGTTTGATGTATGGATTAGTTGATAGAAGTTCCAGTCCACCTGTAGACAGGGATCTCACATCAGCTTGTATATTATACAAGGATAAGATTTGATAAATTCAGTTATTTGACTGAACACTGGCTCTATTTAAATCAGAGATTTAAACATACATAGTCTAACCAGGCTACTTTCTTTTTTACCTAGCCTAACCTAGCTTTTTTTTCCCAAGCCGGTCTATGGCCCGTGTTTTTTTTTGATGCCTCAGTGGTCCATGCACAGGTCCGTTCAAGGGGATTAAATAGCCGTTCTATGGCCCCAGGGTTTTCTCAAATTTTCTTTCATTGCCGGTCTATGGCCCCTGGGTTTTACGAACTTTTTTTTCCCAAGCCGGTCTATGGCTCGTGTTTTTTTTCGATGCCTCAGTGGTCCATGCACAGGTCCGTTCAAGGGGATTAAATAGCCGTTCTATGGCCCCAGGGTTTTCTCAAATTTTCTTTCATAGCCAGTCTATGGCCCTTGGGTATTACGAACTTTTTTTTCCCAAGCCGGTCTATGGCCCCTGGGTTTTACAAACTTTTTTTTCCCAAGCCGGTCTATCGCCCGTGTTTTTTTCCGATGCCTCAGTGGTCCATGCACATGTCCATTCAAGGGGATTAAATAGCCGGTCTATGGTCCCTGGGTTTTACTAACTTTTTTTCCCCAAGCCGGTCTATGGCCCCTGGGTTTTACAAACTTTTTTTTCCCAAGCCGGTCTATGGCCCGTGTTTTTTCCGATGCCTCAGTGGTCCGTGCATATGTCCGTTCAAGGGGATTAAATAGCCGGTCTATGGCCCCTGGGTTTTACGAACTTTTTTCCCAAGCCGGTCTATGGCCCGTGTTTTTTTTTTATGCCTCAGTGGTCTATGCACAGGTCCGTTCAAGGGGATTAAATAGCCGTTCTATGGCCCCAGGGTTTTCTCAAATTTTCTTTCATAGCCGGTCTATGGCCCCTGGGTTTTACGAACTTTTTTTTCCCAAGCCGGTCTATGGCCCCTGGGTTTTACAAACTTTTTTTTCCCAAGCCGGTCTATGGCCCGTGTTTTTTTTCGATGCCTCAGTGGTCCATGCACATGTCCGTTCAAGGGGATTAAATAGCCGGTCTATGGCCCCTGGGTTTTACGAACTTTTTTTTCCCAAGCCGGTCTATGGCCCGTGTTTTTTTTCGATGCCTCAGTGGTCCATGCACAGGTCCGTTCAAGGGGATTAAATAGCCGTTCTATGGCCCCAGGGTTTTCTCAAATTTTCTTTCATAGCCGGTCTATGGCCCCTGGGTTTTACGAACTTTTTTTCCCAAGCCGGTCTATGGCCCCTGGGTTTTACAAACTTTTTTTCCCAAGCCGGTCTATGGCCCGTGTTTTTTTTTTATGCCTCAGTGGTCCATGCACATGTACGTTCAAGGGGATTAAATAGGCGGTCTATGGCCCCTGGGTTTTACGAACTTTTTTTTCCCAAGTCGGTCTATGGCCCGTGTTTTTTTTTCGATGCCTCAGTGGTCCATGCACAGGTCCGTTCAAGGGGATTAAATAGCCGTTCTATGGCCCCAGGGTTTTCTCAAATTTTCTTTCATAGCCGGTCTATGGCCCCTGGGTTTTACGAACTTTTTTTTTCCCAAGCTGGTCTATGGCCCCTGGGTTTTACAAACTTTTTTTTCCCAAGCCGGTCTATGGCCCGTGTTTTTTTTCGATGCCTCAGTGGTCTATGCACATGTCCGTTCAAGGGGATTAAATAGCCGGTCTATGGCCCTGGGTTTTACGAACTTTTTTTTCCCAAGCCGGTCTATGGCCCGTGTTTTTTTTTTATGCCTCAGTGGTCCATGCACAGGTCCGTTCAAGGGGATTAAATAGCCGTTCTATGGCCCCAGGGTTCTCTCAAATTTTCTTTCATAGCCGGTCAATGGCCCCTGGGTTTTACGAACTTTTTTTTCCCAAGCCGGTCTATGGCGTGTATGTTAAATAAACCAAATTTTTCACTTTTGACAATTGAGCACCTGCTACATCCAGATTCTATGGAGGAAAGGAATATAATATAATATCTAATATATCTATCTGTGTGAAATAGATTAAATCCATTTATTTGATATTCAGCTATTAGTTCTGTATTTTCTACATTCATCCATGTTTTGGTAAGTGCAATAATATGTATTGTTTCATTGCAGATTAGAGATTCAAGATAGTTCTAGATTTCCGAAGTACTGAAACGCGCGCCATACAGGCTTGGTGGATCTAGGTGCAAGGTAAAATTATTTACATTTACTTGTTTTGTATTTATATGCATATATGCATTTATATGCATTATTCCATAGAATAATAGATCTCGTAATAATTTTGCAAAAATAGTGGCATTTACTATTTTTAAAAGATTATTAAAAAATTTACCGATATGTTGCATTCGGAAGACAAACCCAATTTTTCACTTTTGACAATTGAGCTCGGGTGCAGGGGGGGGGGGGGGGTTGTGTAAAAGCCTGGTTTGTGCCTCGGAGAGGCTATGGGCTATGGGTTTTCCTAATGATAGATTGTGGGCTGTAAGGGACAGGTTGATGTATGGATTAGTTGATAGAAGTTCCAGTCCACCTGTAGACAGGGATCTCACATCAGCTTGTATATTATACAAGGATAAGATTTGATAAATTCAGTTATTTGACTGAACACTGGCTCTGTTTAAATCAGAGATTTAAACATACATAGTCTAACCAGGCTACTTTCTTTTTTACCTAGCCTAACCTAGCTTTTTTTTCCCAAGCCGGTCTATGGCCCGTGTTTTTTTTATGCCTCAGTGGTCCATGCACAGGTCCGTTCAAGGGGATTAAATAGCCGTTCTATGGCCCCAGGGTTTTCTCAAATTTTCTTTCATACCCGGTCTATGGCCCCTGGGTTTTACGAACTTTTTTTTCCCAAGCCGGTCTATGGCCCCTGGGTTTTACAAACTTTTTTTTCCCAAGCCGGTCTATGGCCCGTGTTTTTTTCCGATGCCTCAGTGGTCCATGCACATGTCCGTTCAAGGGGATTAAATAGCCGGTCTATGGCCCCTCAGTTTTACGAACTTTTTTTTCCCAAGCCGGTCTAAGGCCCGTGTTTTTTTTTCGATGCCTCAGTGGTCCATGCACAGGTCCGTTCAAGGGGATTAAATAGCCGTTCTATGGCCCCAGGGTTTTCTCAAATTTTCTTTCATAGCCGGTCTATGGCCCCTGGGTTTTACGAACTTTTTTCTCCCAAGCCGGTCTATGGCCCCTGGGTCTTACAAACTTTTTTTTCCCAAGCCGGTCTATGGCCCGTGTTTTTTTTCGATGCCTCAGTGGTCTATGCACATGTCCGTTCAAGGGGATTAAATAGCCGTTCTATGGCCCCAGGGTTTTCTCAAATTTTCTTTCATAGCCGGTCTATGCCCCCTGGGTTTTACGAACTTTTTTTTCCCAAGCCGGTCTATGGCCCGTGTTTTTTTTCGATGCCTCAGTGGTCCATGCACAGGTCCGTTCAAGGGGATTAAATAGCCGTTCTATGGCCCCAGGGTTCTCTCAAATTTTCTTTCATAGCCGGTCAATGGCCCCTGGGTTTTACGAACTTTTTTTTCCCAAGCCGGTCTATGGCGTGTATGTTAAATAAACCAAATTTTTCACTTTTGACTATTGAGCACCTGCTACATCCAGATTCTAGGGAGGAAAGGAATATAATATAATATCTAATATATCTATCTGTGTGAAATAGATTAAATCCATTTATTTGATATTCAGCTAATAGTTCTGTATTTTCTACATTAATCCATGTTTTGGTAAGTGCAATAATATGTATTGTTTCATTGCAGATTAGAGATTCAAGATAGTTCTAGATTTCCGAAGTACTGAAACGCGCGCCATACAGGCTTGGTGGATCTAGGTGCAAGGTAAAATTATTTACATTTACTTGTTTTGTATTTATATGCATATATGCATTTATATGCATTATTCTATAGAATAATAGATCTCGTAATAATTTTGCAAAAATAGTGGCATTTACTATTTTTAAAAGATTATTAAAAAATTTACCGATATGTTGCATTCGGAAGACAACCCCAATTTTTCACTTTTGACAATTGAGCTCGGGTGCAGGGGGAGGGGTGGGTTGTGTAAAAGCCTGGTTTGTGCCTTGGAGAGGCTATGGGCTATGGGTTTTCCTAATGATAGATTGTGGGCTGTAAGGGACAGGTTTGATGTATGGATTAGTTGATAGAAGTTCCAGTCCACCTGTAGACAGGGATCTCACATCAGCTTGTATATTATACAAGGATAAGATTTGATAAATTCAGTTATTTGACTGAACACTGGCTCTGTTTAAATCAGAGATTTAAACATACATAGTCTAACCAGGCTACTTTCTTTTTTACCTAGCCTAACCTAGCTTTTTTTTCCCAAGCCGGTCTATGGCCCGTGTTTTTTTTTTATGCCTCAGTGGTCCATGCACAGGTCCGTTCAAGGGGATTAAATAGCCGTTCTATGGCCCCAGGGTTTTCTCAAATTTTCTTTCATTGCCGGTCTATGGCCCCTGGGTTTTACGAACTTTTTTTTCCCAAGCCGGTCTATGGCTCGTGTTTTTTTCGATGCCTCAGTGGTCCATGCACAGGTCCGTTCAAGGGGATTAAATAGCCGTTCTATGGCCCCAGGGTTTTCTCAAATTTTCTTTCATAGCCAGTCTATGGCCCTTGGGTATTACGAACTTTTTTTTCCCAAGCCGGTCTATGGCCCCTGGGTTTTACAAACTTTTTTTTTCCCAAGCCGGTCTATCGCCCGTGTTTTTTTCCGATGCCTCAGTGGTCCATGCACATGTCCATTCAAGGGGATTAAATAGCCGGTCTATGGTCCCTGGGTTTTACGAACTTTTTTTCCCCAAGCCGGTCTATGGCCCCTGGGTTTTACAAACTTTTTTTTCCCAAGCCGGTCTATGGCCCGTGTTTTTTTCCGATGCCTCAGTGGTCCGTGCATATGTCCGTTCAAGGGGATTAAATAGCCGGTCTATGGCCCCTGGGTTTTACGAACTTTTTTCCCAAGCCGGTCTATGGCCCGTGTTTTTTTTTTATGCCTCAGTGGTCCATGCACAGGTCCGTTCAAGGGGATTAAATAGCCGTTCTATGGCCCCAGGGTTTTCTCAAATTTTCTTTCATAGCCGGTCTATGGCCCCTGGGTTTTACGAACTTTTTTTTCCCAAGCCGGTCTATGGCCCCTGGGTTTTACAAACTTTTTTTTCCCAAGCCGGTCTATGGCCCGTGTTTTTTTTCGATGCCTCAGTGGTCCATGCACATGTCCGTTCAAGGGGATTAAATAGCCGGTCTATGGCCCCTGGGTTTTACGAACTTTTTTTTCCCAAGCCGGTCTATGGCCCGTGTTTTTTTTCGATGCCTCAGTGGTCCATGCACAGGTCCGTTCAAGGGGATTAAATAGCCGTTCTATGGCCCCAGGGTTTTCTCAAATTTTCTTTCATAGCCGGTCTATGGCCCCTGGGTTTTACGAACTTTTTTTTCCCAAGCCGGTCTATGGCCCCTGGGTTTTACAAACTTTTTTTCCCAAGCCGGTCTATGGCCCGTGTTTTTTTTTTATGCCTCAGTGGTCCATGCACATGTACGTTCAAGGGGATTAAATAGGCGGTCTATGGCCCCTGGGTTTTACGAACTTTTTTTTCCCAAGTCGGTCTATGGCCCGTGTTTTTTTTTCGATGCCTCAGTGGTCCATGCACAGGTCCGTTCAAGGGGATTAAATAGCCGTTCTATGGCCCCAGGGTTTTCTCAAATTTTCTTTCATAGCCGGTCTATGGCCCCTGGGTTTTACGAACTTTTTTTTCCCAAGCTGGTCTATGGCCCCTGGGTTTTACAAACTTTTTTTTCCCAAGCCGGTCTATGGCCCGTGTTTTTTTTCGATGCCTCAGTGGTCTATGCACATGTCCGTTCAAGGGGATTAAATAGCCGGTCTATGGCCCCTGGGTTTTACGAACTTTTTTTTCCCAAGCCGGTCTATGGCCCGTGTTTTTTTTTTATGCCTCAGTGGTCCATGCACAGGTCCGTTCAAGGGGATTAAATAGCCGTTCTATGGCCCCAGGGTTCTCTCAAATTTTCTTTCATAGCCGGTCAATGGCCCCTGGGTTTTACGAACTTTTTTTTCCCAAGCCGGTCTATGGCGTGTATGTTAAATAAACCAAATTTTTCACTTTTGACAATTGAGCACCTGCTACATCCAGATTCTAGGGAGGAAAGGAATATAATATAATATCTAATATATCTATCTGTGTGAAATAGATTAAATCCATTTATTTGATATTCAGCTATTAGTTCTGTATTTTCTACATTCATCCATGTTTTGGTAAGTGCAATAATATGTATTGTTTCATTGCAGATTAGAGATTCAAGATAGTTCTAGATTTCCGAAGTACTGAAACGCGCGCCATACAGGCTTGGTGGATCTAGGTGCAAGGTAAAATTATTTACATTTACTTGTTTTGTATTTATATGCATATATGCATTTATATGCATTATTCCATAGAATAATAGATCTCGTAATAATTTTGCAAAAATAGTGGCATTTACTATTTTTAAAAGATTATTAAAAAATTTACCGATATGTTGCATTCGGAAGACAAACCCAATTTTTCACTTTTGACAATTGAGCTCGGGTGCAGGGGGGGGGGGGTGGGTTGTGTAAAAGCCTGGTTTGTGCCTCGGAGAGGCTATGGGCTATGGGTTTTCCTAATGATAGATTGTGGGCTGTAAGGGACAGGTTTGATGTATGGATTAGTTGATAGAAGTTCCAGTCCACCTGTAGACAGGGATCTCACATCAGCTTGTATATTATACAAGGATAAGATTTGATAAATTCAGTTATTTGACTGAACACTGGCTCTGTTTAAATCAGAGATTTAAACATACATAGTCTAACCAGGCTACTTTCTTTTTTACCTAGCCTAACCTAGCTTTTTTTTTCCCAAGCCGGTCTATGGCCCGTGTTTTTTTTATGCCTCAGTGGTCCATGCACAGGTCCGTTCAAGGGGATTAAATAGCCGTTCTATGGCCCCAGGGTTTTCTCAAATTTTCTTTCATACCCGGTCTATGGCCCCTGGGTTTTACGAACTTTTTTTTCCCAAGCCGGTCTATGGCCCCTGGGTTTTACAAACTTTTTTTTCCCAAGCCGGTCTATGGCCCGTGTTTTTTTCCGATGCCTCAGTGGTCCATGCACATGTCCGTTCAAGGGGATTAAATAGCCGGTCTATGGCCCCTCAGTTTTACGAACTTTTTTTTCCCAAGCCGGTCTAAGGCCCGTGTTTTTTTTCGATGCCTCAGTGGTCCATGCACAGGTCCGTTCAAGGGGATTAAATAGCCGTTCTATGGCCCCAGGGTTTTCTCAAATTTTCTTTCATAGCCGGTCTATGGCCCCTGGGTTTTACGAACTTTTTTCTCCCAAGCCGGTCTATGGCCCCTGGGTCTTACAAACTTTTTTTTCCCAAGCCGGTCTATGGCCCGTGTTTTTTTTCGATGCCTCAGTGGTCTATGCACATGTCCGTTCAAGGGGATTAAATAGCCGTTCTATGGCCCCAGGGTTTTCTCAAATTTTCTTTCATAGCCGGTCTATGCCCCCTGGGTTTTACGAACTTTTTTTTCCCAAGCCGGTCTATGGCCCGTGTTTTTTTTCGATGCCTCAGTGGTCCATGCACAGGTCCGTTCAAGGGGATTAAATAGCCGTTCTATGGCCCCAGGGTTCTCTCAAATTTTCTTTCATAGCCGGTCAATGGCCCCTGGGTTTTACGAACTTTTTTTTCCCAAGCCGGTCTATGGCGTGTATGTTAAATAAACCAAATTTTTCACTTTTGACAATTGAGCACCTGCTACATCCAGATTCTAGGGAGGAAAGGAATATAATATAATATCTAATATATCTATCTGTGTGAAATAGATTAAATCCATTTATTTGATATTCAGCTAATAGTTCTGTATTTTCTACATTCATCCATGTTTTGGTAAGTGCAATAATATGTATTGTTTCATTGCAGATTAGAGATTCAAGATAGTTCTAGATTTCCGAAGTACTGAAACGCGCGCCATACAGGCTTGGTGGATCTAGGTGCAAGGTAAAATTATTTACATTTACTTGTTTTGTATTTATATGCATATATGCATTTATATGCATTATTCTATAGAATAATAGATCTCGTAATAATTTTGCAAAAATAGTGGCATTTACTATTTTTAAAAGATTATTAAAAAATTTACCGATATGTTGCATTCGGAAGACAACCCCAATTTTTCACTTTTGACAATTGAGCTCGGGTGCAGGGGGAGGGGTGGGTTGTGTAAAAGCCTGGTTTGTGCCTTGGAGAGGCTATGGGCTATGGGTTTTCCTAATGATAGATTGTGGGCTGTAAGGGACAGGTTTGATGTATGGATTAGTTGATAGAAGTTCCAGTCCACCTGTAGACAGGGATCTCACATCAGCTTGTATATTATACAAGGATAAGATTTGATAAATTCAGTTATTTGACTGAACACTGGCTCTGTTTAAATCAGAGATTTAAACATACATAGTCTAACCAGGCTACTTTCTTTTTTACCTAGCCTAACCTAGCTTTTTTTCCCAAGCCGGTCTATGGCCCGTGTTTTTTTTTTATGCCTCAGTGGTCCATGCACAGGTCCGTTCAAGGGGATTAAATAGCCGTTCTATGGCCCCAGGGTTTTCTCAAATTTTCTTTCATAGCCGGTCTATGGCCCCTGGGTTTTACGAACTTTTTTTTCCCAAGCCGGTCTATGGCTCGTGTTTTTTTCGATGCCTCAGTGGTCCATGCACAGGTCCGTTCAAGGGGATTAAATAGCCGTTCTATGGCCCCAGGGTTTTCTCAAATTTTCTTTCATAGCCGGTCTATGGCCCTTGGGTTTTACGAACTTTTTTTTCCCAAGCCGGTCTATGGCCCCTGGGTTTTACAAACTTTTTTTTCCCAAGCCGGTCTATCGCCCGTGTTTTTTTCCGATGCCTCAGTGGTCCATGCACATGTCCATTCAAGGGGATTAAATAGCCGGTCTATGGCCCCTGGGTTTTACGAACTTTTTTTCCCCAAGCCGGTCTTTGGCCCCTGGGTTTTACAAACTTTTTTTTCCCAAGCCGGTCTATGGCCCGTGTTTTTTCCGATGCCTCAGTGGTCCGTGCATATGTCCGTTCAAGGGGATTAAATAGCCGGTCTATGGCCCCTGGGTTTTACGAACTTTTTTCCCAAGCCAGTCTATGGCCCGTGTTTTTTTTTTATGCCTTAGTGGTCCATGCACAGGTCCGTTCAAGGGGATTAAATAGCCGTTCTATGGCCCCAGGGTTTTCTCAAATTTTCTTTCATAGCCGGTCTATGGCCCCTGGGTTTTACGAACTTTTTTTTCCCAAGCCGGTCTATGGCCCCTGGGTTTTACAAACTTTTTTTCCCAAGCCGGTCTATGGCCCGTGTTTTTTTTCGATGCCTCAGTGGTCCATGCACATGTCCGTTCAAGGGGATTAAATAGCCGGTCTATGGCCCCTGGGTTTTACGAACTTTTTTTTCCCAAGCCGGTCTATGGCCCGTGTTTTTTTTCGATGCCTCAGTGGTCCATGCACAGGTCCGTTCAAGGGGATTAAATAGCCGTTCTATGGCCCCAGGGTTTTCTCAAATTTTCTTTCATAGCCGGTCTATGGCCCCTGGGTTTTACGAACTTTTTTTTCCCAAGCCGGTCTATGGCCCCTGGGTTTTACAAACTTTTTTTCCCAAGCCGGTCTATGGCCCGTGTTTTTTTTCGATGCCTCAGTGGTCTATGCACATGTCCGTTCAAGGGGATTAAATAGCCGGTCTATGGCCCCTGGGTTTTACGAACTTTTTTTTCCCAAGCCGGTCTATGGCCCGTGTTTTTTTTTTATGCCTCAGTGGTCCATGCACAGGTCCGTTCAAGGGGATTAAATAGCCGTTCTATGGCCCCAGGGTTCTCTCAAATTTTCTTTCATAGCCGGTCAATGGCCCCTGGGTTTTACGAACTTTTTTTTCCCAAGCCGGTCTATGGCGTGTATGTTAAATAAACCAAATTTTTCACTTTTGACAATTGAGCACCTGCTACATCCAGATTCTAGGGAGGAAAGGAATATAATATAATATCTAATATATCTATCTGTGTGAAATAGATTAAATCCATTTATTTGATATTCAGCTATTAGTTCTGTATTTTCTACATTCATCCATGTTTTGGTAAGTGCAATAATATGTATTGTTTCATTGCAGATTAGAGATTCAAGATAGTTCTAGATTTCCGAAGTACTGAAACGCGCGCCATACAGGCTTGGTGGATCTAGGTGCAAGGTAAAATTATTTACATTTACTTGTTTTGTATTTATATGCATATATGCATTTATATGCATTATTCCATAGAATAATAGATCTCGTAATAATTTTGCAAAAATAGTGGCATTTACTATTTTTAAAAGATTATTAAAAAATTTACCGATATGTTGCATTCGGAAGACAAACCCAATTTTTCACTTTTGACAATTGAGCTCGGGTGCAGGGGGGGGGGGGTGGGTTGTGTAAAAGCCTGGTTTGTGCCTCGGAGAGGCTATGGGCTATGGGTTTTCCTAATGATAGATTGTGGGCTGTAAGGGACAGGTTTGATGTATGGATTAGTTGATAGAAGTTCCAGTCCACCTGTAGACAGGGATCTCACATCAGCTTGTATATTATACAAGGATAAGATTTGATAAATTCAGTTATTTGACTGAACACTGGCTCTGTTTAAATCAGAGATTTAAACATACATAGTCTAACCAGGCTACTTTCTTTTTTACCTAGCCTAACCTAGCTTTTTTTTCCCAAGCCGGTCTATGGCCCGTGTTTTTTTTATGCCTCAGTGGTCCATGCACAGGTCCGTTCAAGGGGATTAAATAGCCGTTCTATGGCCCCAGGGTTTTCTCAAATTTTCTTTCATACCCGGTCTATGGCCCCTGGGTTTTACGAACTTTTTTTTCCCAAGCCGGTCTATGGCCCCTGGGTTTTACAAACTTTTTTTTCCCAAGCCGGTCTATGGCCCGTGTTTTTTTTCCGATGCCTCAGTGGTCCATGCACATGTCCGTTCAAGGGGATTAAATAGCCGGTCTATGGCCCCTCAGTTTTACGAACTTTTTTTTCCCAAGCCGGTCTAAGGCCCGTGTTTTTTTTCGATGCCTCAGTGGTCCATGCACAGGTCCGTTCAAGGGGATTAAATAGCCGTTCTATGGCCCCAGGGTTTTCTCAAATTTTCTTTCATAGCCGGTCTATGGCCCCTGGGTTTTACGAACTTTTTTCTCCCAAGCCGGTCTATGGCCCCTGGGTCTTACAAACTTTTTTTTCCCAAGCCGGTCTATGGCCCGTGTTTTTTTTCGATGCCTCAGTGGTCTATGCACATGTCCGTTCAAGGGGATTAAATAGCCGTTCTATGGCCCCAGGGTTTTCTCAAATTTTCTTTCATAGCCGGTCTATGCCCCCTGGGTTTTACGAACTTTTTTTTCCCAAGCCGGTCTATGGCCCGTGTTTTTTTTCGATGCCTCAGTGGTCCATGCACAGGTCCGTTCAAGGGGATTAAATAGCCGTTCTATGGCCCCAGGGTTCTCTCAAATTTTCTTTCATAGCCGGTCAATGGCCCCTGGGTTTTACGAACTTTTTTTTCCCAAGCCGGTCTATGGCGTGTATGTTAAATAAACCAAATTTTTCACTTTTGACAATTGAGCACCTGCTACATCCAGATTCTAGGGAGGAAAGGAATATAATATAATATCTAATATATCTATCTGTGTGAAATAGATTAAATCCATTTATTTGATATTCAGCTAATAGTTCTGTATTTTCTACATTCATCCATGTTTTGGTAAGTGCAATAATATGTATTGTTTCATTGCAGATTAGAGATTCAAGATAGTTCTAGATTTCCGAAGTACTGAAACGCGCGCCATACAGGCTTGGTGGATCTAGGTGCAAGGTAAAATTATTTACATTTACTTGTTTTGTATTTATATGCATATATGCATTTATATGCATTATTCTATAGAATAATAGATCTCGTAATAATTTTGCAAAAATAGTGGCATTTACTATTTTTAAAAGATTATTAAAAAATTTACCGATATGTTGCATTCGGAAGACAACCCCAATTTTTCACTTTTGACAATTGAGCTCGGGTGCAGGGGGAGGGGTGGGTTGTGTAAAAGCCTGGTTTGTGCCTTGGAGAGGCTATGGGCTATGGGTTTTCCTAATGATAGATTGTGGGCTGTAAGGGACAGGTTTGATGTATGGATTAGTTGATAGAAGTTCCAGTCCACCTGTAGACAGGGATCTCACATCAGCTTGTATATTATACAAGGATAAGATTTGATAAATTCAGTTATTTGACTGAACACTGGCTCTGTTTAAATCAGAGATTTAAACATACATAGTCTAACCAGGCTACTTTCTTTTTTACCTAGCCTAACCTAGCTTTTTTTCCCAAGCCGGTCTATGGCCCGTGTTTTTTTTTTATGCCTCAGTGGTCCATGCACAGGTCCGTTCAAGGGGATTAAATAGCCGTTCTATGGCCCCAGGGTTTTCTCAAATTTTCTTTCATAGCCGGTCTATGGCCCCTGGGTTTTACGAACTTTTTTTTCCCAAGCCGGTCTATGGCTCGTGTTTTTTTCGATGCCTCAGTGGTCCATGCACAGGTCCGTTCAAGGGGATTAAATAGCCGTTCTATGGCCCCAGGGTTTTCTCAAATTTTCTTTCATAGCCGGTCTATGGCCCTTGGGTTTTACGAACTTTTTTTTCCCAAGCCGGTCTATGGCCCCTGGGTTTTACAAACTTTTTTTTCCCAAGCCGGTCTATCGCCCGTGTTTTTTTCCGATGCCTCAGTGGTCCATGCACATGTCCATTCAAGGGGATTAAATAGCCGGTCTATGGCCCCTGGGTTTTACAAACTTTTTTTCCCCAAGCCGGTCTTTGGCCCCTGGGTTTTACAAACTTTTTTTTTCCCAAGCCGGTCTATGGCCCGTGTTTTTTTCCGATGCCTCAGTGGTCCGTGCATATGTCCGTTCAAGGGGATTAAATAGCCGGTCTATGGCCCCTGGGTTTTACGAACTTTTTTCCCAAGCCAGTCTATGGCCCGTGTTTTTTTTTTATGCCTTAGTGGTCCATGCACAGGTCCGTTCAAGGGGATTAAATAGCCGTTCTATGGCCCCAGGGTTTTCTCAAATTTTCTTTCATAGCCGGTCTATGGCCCCTGGGTTTTACGAACTTTTTTTTCCCAAGCCGGTCTATGGCCCCTGGGTTTTACAAACTTTTTTTCCCAAGCCGGTCTATGGCCCGTGTTTTTTTTCGATGCCTCAGTGGTCCATGCACATGTCCGTTCAAGGGGATTAAATAGCCGGTCTATGGCCCCTGGGTTTTACGAACTTTTTTTTCCCAAGCCGGTCTATGGCCCGTGTTTTTTTTCGATGCCTCAGTGGTCCATGCACAGGTCCGTTCAAGGGGATTAAATAGCCGTTCTATGGCCCCAGGGTTTTCTCAAATTTTCTTTCATAGCCGGTCTATGGCCCCTGGGTTTTACGAACTTTTTTTTCCCAAGCCGGTCTATGGCCCCTGGGTTTTACAAACTTTTTTTCCCAAGCCGGTCTATGGCCCGTGTTTTTTTTCGATGCCTCAGTGGTCTATGCACATGTCCGTTCAAGGGGATTAAATAGCCGGTCTATGGCCCCTGGGTTTTACGAACTTTTTTTTCCCAAGCCGGTCTATGGCCCGTGTTTTTTTTTTATGCCTCAGTGGTCCATGCACAGGTCCGTTCAAGGGGATTAAATAGCCGTTCTATGGCCCCAGGGTTCTCTCAAATTTTCTTTCATAGCCGGTCAATGGCCCCTGGGTTTTACGAACTTTTTTTTCCCAAGCCGGTCTATGGCGTGTATGTTAAATAAACCAAATTTTTCACTTTTGACAATTGAGCACCTGCTACATCCAGATTCTAGGGAGGAAAGGAATATAATATAATATCTAATATATCTATCTGTGTGAAATAGATTAAATCCATTTATTTGATATTCAGCTATTAGTTCTGTATTTTCTACATTCATCCATGTTTTGGTAAGTGCAATAATATGTATTGTTTCATTGCAGATTAGAGATTCAAGATAGTTCTAGATTTCCGAAGTACTGAAACGCGCGCCATACAGGCTTGGTGGATCTAGGTGCAAGGTAAAATTATTTACATTTACTTGTTTTGTATTTATATGCATATATGCATTTATATGCATTATTCCATAGAATAATAGATCTCGTAATAATTTTGCAAAAATAGTGGCATTTACTATTTTTAAAAGATTATTAAAAAATTTACCGATATGTTGCATTCGGAAGACAAACCCAATTTTTCACTTTTGACAATTGAGCTCGGGTGCAGGGGGGGGGGGGTGGGTTGTGTAAAAGCCTGGTTTGTGCCTCGGAGAGGCTATGGGCTATGGGTTTTCCTAATGATAGATTGTGGGCTGTAAGGGACAGGTTTGATGTATGGATTAGTTGATAGAAGTTCCAGTCCACCTGTAGACAGGGATCTCACATCAGCTTGTATATTATACAAGGATAAGATTTGATAAATTCAGTTATTTGACTGAACACTGGCTCTGTTTAAATCAGAGATTTAAACATACATAGTCTAACCAGGCTACTTTCTTTTTTACCTAGCCTAACCTAGCTTTTTTTTCCCAAGCCGGTCTATGGCCCGTGTTTTTTTTATGCCTCAGTGGTCCATGCACAGGTCCGTTCAAGGGGATTAAATAGCCGTTCTATGGCCCCAGGGTTTTCTCAAATTTTCTTTCATACCCGGTCTATGGCCCCTGGGTTTTACGAACTTTTTTTTCCCAAGCCGGTCTATGGCCCCTGGGTTTTACAAACTTTTTTTTCCCAAGCCGGTCTATGGCCCGTGTTTTTTTCCGATGCCTCAGTGGTCCATGCACATGTCCGTTCAAGGGGATTAAATAGCCGGTCTATGGCCCCTCAGTTTTACGAACTTTTTTTTCCCAAGCCGGTCTAAGGCCCGTGTTTTTTTTCGATGCCTCAGTGGTCCATGCACAGGTCCGTTCAAGGGGATTAAATAGCCGTTCTATGGCCCCAGGGTTTTCTCAAATTTTCTTTCATAGCCGGTCTATGGCCCCTGGGTTTTACGAACTTTTTTCTCCCAAGCCGGTCTATGGCCCCTGGGTCTTACAAACTTTTTTTTCCCAAGCCGGTCTATGGCCCGTGTTTTTTTTCGATGCCTCAGTGGTCTATGCACATGTCCGTTCAAGGGGATTAAATAGCCGTTCTATGGCCCCAGGGTTTTCTCAAATTTTCTTTCATAGCCGGTCTATGCCCCCTGGGTTTTACGAACTTTTTTTTCCCAAGCCGGTCTATGGCCCGTGTTTTTTTTCGATGCCTCAGTGGTCCATGCACAGGTCCGTTCAAGGGGATTAAATAGCCGTTCTATGGCCCCAGGGTTCTCTCAAATTTTCTTTCATAGCCGGTCAATGGCCCCTGGGTTTTACGAACTTTTTTTTCCCAAGCCGGTCTATGGCGTGTATGTTAAATAAACCAAATTTTTCACTTTTGACAATTGAGCACCTGCTACATCCAGATTCTAGGGAGGAAAGGAATATAATATAATATCTAATATATCTATCTGTGTGAAATAGATTAAATCCATTTATTTGATATTCAGCTAATAGTTCTGTATTTTCTACATTCATCCATGTTTTGGTAAGTGCAATAATATGTATTGTTTCATTGCAGATTAGAGATTCAAGATAGTTCTAGATTTCCGAAGTACTGAAACGCGCGCCATACAGGCTTGGTGGATCTAGGTGCAAGGTAAAATTATTTACATTTACTTGTTTTGTATTTATATGCATATATGCATTTATATGCATTATTCTATAGAATAATAGATCTCGTAATAATTTTGCAAAAATAGTGGCATTTACTATTTTTAAAAGATTATTAAAAAATTTACCGATATGTTGCATTCGGAAGACAACCCCAATTTTTCACTTTTGACAATTGAGCTCGGGTGCAGGGGGAGGGGTGGGTTGTGTAAAAGCCTGGTTTGTGCCTTGGAGAGGCTATGGGCTATGGGTTTTCCTAATGATAGATTGTGGGCTGTAAGGGACAGGTTTGATGTATGGATTAGTTGATAGAAGTTCCAGTCCACCTGTAGACAGGGATCTCACATCAGCTTGTATATTATACAAGGATAAGATTTGATAAATTCAGTTATTTGACTGAACACTGGCTCTGTTTAAATCAGAGATTTAAACATACATAGTCTAACCAGGCTACTTTCTTTTTTACCTAGCCTAACCTAGCTTTTTTTCCCAAGCCGGTCTATGGCCCGTGTTTTTTTTTTATGCCTCAGTGGTCCATGCACAGGTCCGTTCAAGGGGATTAAATAGCCGTTCTATGGCCCCAGGGTTTTCTCAAATTTTCTTTCATAGCCGGTCTATGGCCCCTGGGTTTTACGAACTTTTTTTTCCCAAGCCGGTCTATGGCTCGTGTTTTTTTCGATGCCTCAGTGGTCCATGCACAGGTCCGTTCAAGGGGATTAAATAGCCGTTCTATGGCCCCAGGGTTTTCTCAAATTTTCTTTCATAGCCGGTCTATGGCCCTTGGGTTTTACGAACTTTTTTTTCCCAAGCCGGTCTATGGCCCCTGGGTTTTACAAACTTTTTTTTCCCAAGCCGGTCTATCGCCCGTGTTTTTTTCCGATGCCTCAGTGGTCCATGCACATGTCCATTCAAGGGGATTAAATAGCCGGTCTATGGCCCCTGGGTTTTACGAACTTTTTTTCCCCAAGCCGGTCTTTGGCCCCTGGGTTTTACAAACTTTTTTTTCCCAAGCCGGTCTATGGCCCGTGTTTTTTCCGATGCCTCAGTGGTCCGTGCATATGTCCGTTCAAGGGGATTAAATAGCCGGTCTATGGCCCCTGGGTTTTACGAACTTTTTTCCCAAGCCAGTCTATGGCCCGTGTTTTTTTTTTATGCCTTAGTGGTCCATGCACAGGTCCGTTCAAGGGGATTAAATAGCCGTTCTATGGCCCCAGGGTTTTCTCAAATTTTCTTTCATAGCCGGTCTATGGCCCCTGGGTTTTACGAACTTTTTTTTCCCAAGCCGGTCTATGGCCCCTGGGTTTTACAAACTTTTTTTCCCAAGCCGGTCTATGGCCCGTGTTTTTTTTCGATGCCTCAGTGGTCCATGCACATGTCCGTTCAAGGGGATTAAATAGCCGGTCTATGGCCCCTGGGTTTTACGAACTTTTTTTTCCCAAGCCGGTCTATGGCCCGTGTTTTTTTTCGATGCCTCAGTGGTCCATGCACAGGTCCGTTCAAGGGGATTAAATAGCCGTTCTATGGCCCCAGGGTTTTCTCAAATTTTCTTTCATAGCCGGTCTATGGCCCCTGGGTTTTACGAACTTTTTTTTCCCAAGCCGGTCTATGGCCCCTGGGTTTTACAAACTTTTTTTCCCAAGCCGGTCTATGGCCCGTGTTTTTTTTCGATGCCTCAGTGGTCTATGCACATGTCCGTTCAAGGGGATTAAATAGCCGGTCTATGGCCCCTGGGTTTTACGAACTTTTTTTTCCCAAGCCGGTCTATGGCCCGTGTTTTTTTTTTATGCCTCAGTGGTCCATGCACAGGTCCGTTCAAGGGGATTAAATAGCCGTTCTATGGCCCCAGGGTTCTCTCAAATTTTCTTTCATAGCCGGTCAATGGCCCCTGGGTTTTACGAACTTTTTTTTCCCAAGCCGGTCTATGGCGTGTATGTTAAATAAACCAAATTTTTCACTTTTGACAATTGAGCACCTGCTACATCCAGATTCTAGGGAGGAAAGGAATATAATATAATATCTAATATATCTATCTGTGTGAAATAGATTAAATCCATTTATTTGATATTCAGCTATTAGTTCTGTATTTTCTACATTCATCCATGTTTTGGTAAGTGCAATAATATGTATTGTTTCATTGCAGATTAGAGATTCAAGATAGTTCTAGATTTCCGAAGTACTGAAACGCGCGCCATACAGGCTTGGTGGATCTAGGTGCAAGGTAAAATTATTTACATTTACTTGTTTTGTATTTATATGCATATATGCATTTATATGCATTATTCCATAGAATAATAGATCTCGTAATAATTTTGCAAAAATAGTGGCATTTACTATTTTTAAAAGATTATTAAAAAATTTACCGATATGTTGCATTCGGAAGACAAACCCAATTTTTCACTTTTGACAATTGAGCTCGGGTGCAGGGGGGGGGGTGGGTTGTGTAAAAGCCTGGTTTGTGCCTCGGAGAGGCTATGGGCTATGGGTTTTCCTAATGATAGATTGTGGGCTGTAAGGGACAGGTTTGATGTATGGATTAGTTGATAGAAGTTCCAGTCCACCTGTAGACAGGGATCTCACATCAGCTTGTATATTATACAAGGATAAGATTTGATAAATTCAGTTATTTGACTGAACACTGGCTCTGTTTAAATCAGAGATTTAAACATACATAGTCTAACCAGGCTACTTTCTTTTTTACCTAGCCTAACCTAGCTTTTTTTTCCCAAGCCGGTCTATGGCCCGTGTTTTTTTTCGATGCCTCAGTGGTCCATGCACAGGTCCGTTCAAGGGGATTAAATAGCCGTTCTATGGCCCCAGGGTTCTCTCAAATTTTCTTTCATAGCCGGTCAATGGCCCCTGGGTTTTACGAACTTTTTTTTCCCAAGCCGGTCTATGGCGTGTATGTTAAATAAACCAAATTTTTCACTTTTGACAATTGAGCACCTGCTACATCCAGATTCTAGGGAGGAAAGGAATATAATATAATATCTAATATATCTATCTGTGTGAAATAGATTAAATCCATTTATTTGATATTCAGCTAATAGTTCTGTATTTTCTACATTCATCCATGTTTTGGTAAGTGCAATAATATGTATTGTTTCATTGCAGATTAGAGATTCAAGATAGTTCTAGATTTCCGAAGTACTGAAACGCGCGCCATACAGGCTTGGTGGATCTAGGTGCAAGGTAAAATTATTTACATTTACTTGTTTTGTATTTATATGCATATATGCATTTATATGCATTATTCTATAGAATAATAGATCTCGTAATAATTTTGCAAAAATAGTGGCATTTACTATTTTTAAAAGATTATTAAAAAATTTACCGATATGTTGCATTCGGAAGACAACCCCAATTTTTCACTTTTGACAATTGAGCTCGGGTGCAGGGGGAGGGGTGGGTTGTGTAAAAGCCTGGTTTGTGCCTTGGAGAGGCTATGGGCTATGGGTTTTCCTAATGATAGATTGTGGGCTGTAAGGGACAGGTTTGATGTATGGATTAGTTGATAGAAGTTCCAGTCCACCTGTAGACAGGGATCTCACATCAGCTTGTATATTATACAAGGATAAGATTTGATAAATTCAGTTATTTGACTGAACACTGGCTCTGTTTAAATCAGAGATTTAAACATACATAGTCTAACCAGGCTACTTTCTTTTTTACCTAGCCTAACCTAGCTTTTTTTCCCAAGCCGGTCTATGGCCCGTGTTTTTTTTTTATGCCTCAGTGGTCCATGCACAGGTCCGTTCAAGGGGATTAAATAGCCGTTCTATGGCCCCAGGGTTTTCTCAAATTTTCTTTCATAGCCGGTCTATGGCCCCTGGGTTTTACGAACTTTTTTTTCCCAAGCCGGTCTATGGCTCGTGTTTTTTTCGATGCCTCAGTGGTCCATGCACAGGTCCGTTCAAGGGGATTAAATAGCCGTTCTATGGCCCCAGGGTTTTCTCAAATTTTCTTTCATAGCCGGTCTATGGCCCTTGGGTTTTACGAACTTTTTTTTCCCAAGCCGGTCTATGGCCCCTGGGTTTTACAAACTTTTTTTTCCCAAGCCGGTCTATCGCCCGTGTTTTTTTCCGATGCCTCAGTGGTCCATGCACATGTCCATTCAAGGGGATTAAATAGCCGGTCTATGGCCCCTGGGTTTTACGAACTTTTTTTCCCCAAGCCGGTCTTTGGCCCCTGGGTTTTACAAACTTTTTTTTCCCAAGCCGGTCTATGGCCCGTGTTTTTTCCGATGCCTCAGTGGTCCGTGCATATGTCCGTTCAAGGGGATTAAATAGCCGGTCTATGGCCCCTGGGTTTTACGAACTTTTTTCCCAAGCCAGTCTATGGCCCGTGTTTTTTTTTTATGCCTTAGTGGTCCATGCACAGGTCCGTTCAAGGGGATTAAATAGCCGTTCTATGGCCCCAGGGTTTTCTCAAATTTTCTTTCATAGCCGGTCTATGGCCCCTGGGTTTTACGAACTTTTTTTTCCCAAGCCGGTCTATGGCCCCTGGGTTTTACAAACTTTTTTTCCCAAGCCGGTCTATGGCCCGTGTTTTTTTTCGATGCCTCAGTGGTCCATGCACATGTCCGTTCAAGGGGATTAAATAGCCGGTCTATGGCCCCTGGGTTTTACGAACTTTTTTTTCCCAAGCCGGTCTATGGCCCGTGTTTTTTTTCGATGCCTCAGTGGTCCATGCACAGGTCCGTTCAAGGGGATTAAATAGCCGTTCTATGGCCCCAGGGTTTTCTCAAATTTTCTTTCATAGCCGGTCTATGGCCCCTGGGTTTTACGAACTTTTTTTTCCCAAGCCGGTCTATGGCCCCTGGGTTTTACAAACTTTTTTTCCCAAGCCGGTCTATGGCCCGTGTTTTTTTTCGATGCCTCAGTGGTCTATGCACATGTCCGTTCAAGGGGATTAAATAGCCGGTCTATGGCCCCTGGGTTTTACGAACTTTTTTTTCCCAAGCCGGTCTATGGCCCGTGTTTTTTTTTTATGCCTCAGTGGTCCATGCACAGGTCCGTTCAAGGGGATTAAATAGCCGTTCTATGGCCCCAGGGTTCTCTCAAATTTTCTTTCATAGCCGGTCAATGGCCCCTGGGTTTTACGAACTTTTTTTTCCCAAGCCGGTCTATGGCGTGTATGTTAAATAAACCAAATTTTTCACTTTTGACAATTGAGCACCTGCTACATCCAGATTCTAGGGAGGAAAGGAATATAATATAATATCTAATATATCTATCTGTGTGAAATAGATTAAATCCATTTATTTGATATTCAGCTATTAGTTCTGTATTTTCTACATTCATCCATGTTTTGGTAAGTGCAATAATATGTATTGTTTCATTGCAGATTAGAGATTCAAGATAGTTCTAGATTTCCGAAGTACTGAAACGCGCGCCATACAGGCTTGGTGGATCTAGGTGCAAGGTAAAATTATTTACATTTACTTGTTTTGTATTTATATGCATATATGCATTTATATGCATTATTCCATAGAATAATAGATCTCGTAATAATTTTGCAAAAATAGTGGCATTTACTATTTTTAAAAGATTATTAAAAAATTTACCGATATGTTGCATTCGGAAGACAAACCCAATTTTTCACTTTTGACAATTGAGCTCGGGTGCAGGGGGGGGGGTGGGTTGTGTAAAAGCCTGGTTTGTGCCTCGGAGAGGCTATGGGCTATGGGTTTTCCTAATGATAGATTGTGGGCTGTAAGGGACAGGTTTGATGTATGGATTAGTTGATAGAAGTTCCAGTCCACCTGTAGACAGGGATCTCACATCAGCTTGTATATTATACAAGGATAAGATTTGATAAATTCAGTTATTTGACTGAACACTGGCTCTGTTTAAATCAGAGATTTAAACATACATAGTCTAACCAGGCTACTTTCTTTTTTACCTAGCCTAACCTAGCTTTTTTTTCCCAAGCCGGTCTATGGCCCGTGTTTTTTTTTATGCCTCAGTGGTCCATGCACAGGTCCGTTCAAGGGGATTAAATAGCCGTTCTATGGCCCCAGGGTTTTCTCAAATTTTCTTTCATAGCTGGTCTATGGCCCCTGGGTTTTACGAACTTTTTTTTCCCAAGCCGGTCTATGGCCCCTGGGTTTTACAAACTTTTTTTTCCCAAGCCGGTCTATGGCCCGTGTTTTTTTTCGATGCCTCAGTGGTCCATGCACATGTCCGTTCAAGGGGATTAAATAGCCGGTCTATGGCCCCTGGGTTTACGAACTTTTTTTTCCCAAGCCGGTCTATGGCCCGTGTTTTTTTTCGATGCCTCAGTGGTCCATGCACAGGTCCGTTCAAGGGGATTAAATAGCCGTTCTATGGCCCCAGGGTTTTCTCAAATTTTCTTTCATACCCGGTCTATGGCCCCTGGGTTTTACGAACTTTTTTTTCCCAAGCCGGTCTATGGCCCCTGGGTTTTACAAACTTTTTTTTCCCAAGCCGGTCTATGGCCCGTGTTTTTTTCCGATGCCTCAGTGGTCCATGCACATGTCCGTTCAAGGGGATTAAATAGCCGGTCTATGGCCCCTGGGTTTTACGAACTTTTTTTTCCCAAGCCGGTCTAAGGCCCGTGTTTTTTTCGATGCCTCAGTGGTCCATGCACAGGTCCGTTCAAGGGGATTAAATAGCCGTTCTATGGCCCCAGGGTTTTCTCAAATTTTCTTTCATAGCCGGTCTATGGCCCCTGGGTTTTACGAACTTTTTTCTCCCAAGCCGGTCTATGGCCCCTGGGTCTTACAAACTTTTTTTTCCCAAGCCGGTCTATGGCCCGTGTTTTTTTTCGATGCCTCAGTGGTCTATGCACATGTCCGTTCAAGGGGATTAAATAGCCGGTCTATGGCCCCTGGGTTTTACGAACTTTTTTTTCCCAAGCCGGTCTATGGCCCGTGTTTTTTTTTTATGCCTCAGTGGTCCATGCACAGGTCCGTTCAAGGGGATTAAATAGCCGTTCTATGGCCCCAGGGTTTTCTCAAATTTTCTTTCATAGCCGGTCTATGCCCCCTGGGTTTTACGAACTTTTTTTTCCCAAGCCGGTCTATGGCCCGTGTTTTTTTTTCGATGCCTCAGTGGTCCATGCACAGGTCCGTTCAAGGGGATTAAATAGCCGTTCTATGGCCCCAGGGTTCTCTCAAATTTTCTTTCATAGCCGGTCAATGGCCCCTGGGTTTTACGAACTTTTTTTTCCCAAGCCGGTCTATGGCGTGTATGTTAAATAAACCAAATTTTTCACTTTTGACAATTGAGCACCTGCTACATCCAGATTCTAGGGAGGAAAGGAATATAATATAATATCTAATATATCTATCTGTGTGAAATAGATTAAATCCATTTATTTGATATTCAGCTAATAGTTCTGTATTTTCTACATTCATCCATGTTTTGGTAAGTGCAATAATATGTATTGTTTCATTGCAGATTAGAGATTCAAGATAGTTCTAGATTTCCGAAGTACTGAAACGCGCGCCATACAGGCTTGGTGGATCTAGGTGCAAGGTAAAATTATTTACATTTACTTGTTTTGTATTTATATGCATATATGCATTTATATGCATTATTCTATAGAATAATAGATCTCGTAATAATTTTGCAAAAATAGTGGCATTTACTATTTTTAAAAGATTATTAAAAAATTTACCGATATGTTGCATTCGGAAGACAAACCCAATTTTTCACTTTTAACAATTGAGCTCAGGTGCAGGGGGGGGGGGGTGGGTTGTGTAAAAGCCTGGTTTGTGCCTCGGAGAGGCTATGGGCTATGGGTTTTCCTAATGATAGATTGTGGGCTGTAAGGGACAGGTTTGATGTATGGATTAGTTGATAGAAGTTCCAGTCCACCTGTAGACAGGGATCTCACATCAGCTTGTATATTATACAAGGATAAGATTTGATAAATTCAGTTATTTGACTGAACACTGGCTCTGTTTAAATCAGAGATTTAAACATACATAGTCTAACCAGGCTACTTTCTTTTTTACCTAGCCTAACCTAGCTTTTTTTTCCCAAGCCGGTCTATGGCCCGTGTTTTTTTTTGATGCCTCAGTGGTCCATGCACAGGTCCGTTCAAGGGGATTAAATAGCCGTTCTATGGCCCCAGGGTTTTCTCAAATTTTCTTTCATAGCCGGTCTATGGCCCCTGGGTTTTACGAACTTTTTTTTCCCAAGCTGGTCTATGGCTCGTGTTTTTTTCGATGCCTCAGTGGTCCATGCACAGGTCCGTTCAAGGGGATTAAATAGCCGTTCTATGGCCCCAGGGTTTTCTCAAATTTTCTTTCATAGCCGGTCTATGGCCCTTGGGTTTTACGAACTTTTTTTTCCCAAGCCGGTCTATGGCCCCTGGGTTTTACAAACTTTTTTTTCCCAAGCCGGTCTATCGCCCGTGTTTTTTTCCGATGCCTCAGTGGTCCATGCACATGTCCATTCAAGGGGATTAAATAGCCGGTCTATGGCCCCTGGGTTTTACGAACTTTTTTTCCCCAAGCCGGTCTATGGCCCCTGGGTTTTACAAACTTTTTTTTCCCAAGCCGGTCTATGGCCCGTGTTTTTTTCCGATGCCTCAGTGGTCCGTGCATATGTCCGTTCAAGGGGATTAAATAGCCGGTCTATGGCCCCTGGGTTTTACGAACTTTTTCCCCCAAGCCGGTCTATGGCCCGTGTTTTTTTTCGATGCCTCAGTGGTCCATGGACAGGTCCGTTCAAGGGGATTAAATAGCCGTTCTATGGCCCCAGGATTTTCTCAAATTTTCTTTCATAGCCGGTCTATGGCCCCTGGGTTTTACGAACTTTTTTTTCCCAAGCCGGTCTATGGCCCCTGGGTTTTACAAACTTTTTTTTCCCAAGCCGGTCTATGGCCCGTGTTTTTTTCCGATGCCTCAGTGGTCCATGCACATGTCCGTTCAAGGGGATTAAATAGCCGGTCTATGGCCCCTAGGTTTTACGAACTTTTTTTTCCCAAGCTGGTCTATGGCCCCTGGGTTTTACAAACTTTTTTTTCCCAAGCCGGTCTATGGCCCGTGTTTTTTTCCGATGCATCAGTGGTCCATGCACATGTCCGTTCAAGGGGATTAAATAGCCGGTCTATGGCCCCTGGGTTTTACGAACTTTTTTTTCCCAAGCCGGTCTATGTTCCGTGTTTTTTTTCGATGCCTCAGTGGTCCATGCACAGGTCCGTTCAAGGGGATTAAATAGCCGTTCTATGGCCCCAGGGTTTTCTCAAATTTTCTTTCATAGCCGGTCTATGGCCCCTGGGTTTTACGAAGTTTTTTTTCCCAAGCCGGTCTATGGCGTGTATGTTAAATAAACCAAATTTTTCACTTTTGACAATTGAGCACCTGCTACATCCAGATTCTACGGAGGAAAGGAATATAATATAATATCTAATATATCTATCTGTGTGAAATAGATTAAATCCATTTATTTGATATTCAGCTAATAGTTCTGTATTTTCTACATTCATCCATGTTTTGGTAAGTGCAATAATATGTATTGTTTCATTGCAGATTAGAGATTCAAGATAGTTCTAGATTTCCGAAGTACTGAAACGCGCGCCATACAGGCTTGGTGGATCTAGGTGCAAGGTAAAATATTTTACATTTACTTGTTTTGTATTTATATGCATATATGCATTTATATGCATTATTCTATAGAATAATAGATCTCGTAATAATTTTGCAAAAATAGTGGCATTTACTATTTTTAAAAGATTATTAAAAAATTTACCGATATGGTGCATTCGGAAGACAAACCCAATTTTTCACTTTTGACAATTGAGCTCGGGTGCAGGGGGGGGGGGGTTGTGTAAAAGCCTGGTTTGTGCCTCGGAGAGGCTATGGGAACCAGTAAGTTCAGTAGAACTTCGGTTTCAAACCTTTTACCCTGTTGTAGCTCAGTCGATTAAGGCAGTGTCTGGGATGCTCCCGGACGCAGGTTCGAATCCTCGTCACGGCCCTTGTGGATTTGTTCATTTGATGCATCACGTTATTGTGATCTGTGTGTGTAATTCTTCACTTGCTACAGCAACAGGAATGTGTGTATATGTATTTGTGTTGTTGAATATGACCGAAAGTGTAAGATTAATGATTCTAACACAAATCGTCTGAATATTTGTTTTTCTTCACTGTCGAGAGTAGTTAAAAAAATTTACTCGAGTTTATTTTCACACTTTATTTATGGTCCTCAAGTCCCTCTCCTTACTGCTGCTGCTGTTTCTCGCATCTTTGCATCGCTTGTATGTTTGGGGGTTTGGCCTCTTGCTATATATTGATTCCATTTGTGTGTGTTTGGGTCTCAGGCCCTCTCGCAATTTCTGTTGAACAAACCCCTTTTCCTAGTTCTGCATCTCTCCTTTGGTACAAATTTTGTTGTGCTTTTATCATATATTTCACAAAACTTGACATACATTTCATTTCATGTCCTATCAGCAAGTGTTTGTCAAATTCTTTAAGGAAAGTTTATCATCCTGATTGCAGATCTCTAGCGCTATTATGTCAACTTCTTGTGGATCCGCAATCATTATTTAATTTACCTTTAGGTGTTCTTTCACCAGCACAGCAACACTGTACCTCTCCCAACCAGTTTAAGATAAAAACTGAGTACTAAATAATTAACTCAATGTAACCTACCTTACCCCCAAAATGTCAACCCATGTCTTCTATTTTAAATAATGCTGTTTTGTTGACCAAATTGTATTTTTGTTTTTTTCTGCAATGTTTCCCCCCCCCCCCCCCACCACTCTACCACCACATTGAGTTTAGTAGCTCTGTGCACGTCAGGTGCTGTTTAATATAAAGACCTACTCCTCCATTTGACCTAGTTTCTCTATCACATCTATATCACTTTGTTCTTTAGGCCTGGTGGAGCTTGGTCCACCAGGCTGTTGTTTGGAGTGGCCCGCAGATCCACATACAGTCTGCATATGATATACAGTCTGTTGATCAATTGAACTACAGTAGTTAGTTTTTATCATCCGAATGCACCAATATGTGTTCATTCTTCCCAGATGAAGGAACTAGGTAATATTCATCATCTGAATGCACCATCTGAAGCTTTAACACACTCATGATACACGAGAGGTTTAAAAAACTTTTAAAACTTTTAAAACTTTTTGACCTATGTATTTAAAAGCAATTCTAAAGTTAAAAAGTGTAGCATAGGCCCCTCGCAGAATGTTCTTAATATGATCCTCAGGTTATAGTTTTCTATCTAAAACCACCCCTAGATCTTGTCATGTTCACAGAAAATGGTACCATCCGTTTTCTATGTGCGGCGGCTGAGACGCCAGAGAGGGAGGTAAACAGGAGAGCATACAGGACGCCCGCCAAGCTTGGTAGCTACTAGTCATGTAATCATATTAAGTATTAAAGTCAGTAACCAAGTCATGACTTTACATCAACCCTACAACCAAGACTTCCTCAGTAACACACAAACACCACATTGGCGACGAGGATAAACTGTGAACGCAGGTATTTGTTCAGTTTCAAACACAAGGGAGAAGCATGCTGCCTGGAGGAGGAAGAGAAGCTGTGAGCGCCATACCCGATGCTGTATGCTAACCGATGCTGTGTGCTAACCGATGCTGTGTGCTAACTGATGCTGTGTGCTAAACGATGCTGTGTGCTAACCAATGCTGTGTGCTACCCAAGCTGTGCTGAAGAAACTGTGTACTGAGGAATCTGCCGACGTTGTGTACGAAACGACGCTTTGATGTGTACAAAACCTGATGTTTTGGTTACGAAACGACGCTTCGTGCTACAAAATTCATCACACTGAACTGACTGCTGTACTGACTGCTGTACCAACTGCTGCACCAACTGCTGTACCAACTGCTAACTACTGCTGTGCCAACTGCTGTGCTGCTGCTGTGAGTAGGAACAACACATGTACACAAGGGCTAGGTAAGAAGTCAGTTGCTGCTGTATTGTGCACTGTTGTGAACTTTTGCATTAAAATGCTTGTGTGCTTTGCAAAATTAAAGTAATTACAGTGAATTCTTCACTAACATATACAGTGCAGTAAGTGTTTAATATTCTGAGGAACATTTAAGTGATAAGTTACATTTATTCAGTAAAAATGGCAAATATACCTCAGTTTCCTGCATTTGATCCTGACTGTGACCAGACAAACCTGTCACAGAGGTGGGTCAAATGGCTTAAAAGGTTTGAAAATTTGTTGATAGTTTCTGACATCAAAAGTGCTGAAAGAAAACGTGCCTTTCTACTTCATTATGCAGGTGATAGAGTTTGTGACATCTTTGACACACTAAAAGACACTGGTGGTGCCAAAGATTATGACACTGCCAAAGACAAACTAACAGAGCATTTCAAACCAAGGCAAAATACTGCAATGGAAATTATGCATTTCAGGAGAGCAAAACAACTCTCTAATGAAACTGTGGATCAATACCACACACGTCTGCAGGGTTTAGCAGCCCATTGTGAGTTTGCTGATGTTGACAAAGAAATCAAACAGCAAATAATTGAAACATGCACATCTACACGTCTCCGTCGAAGAGCTCTAGAACTTGTTGATGATGAAAGTTCTCTTACCAAGATACTGGATATTGCTCGTCGAATGGAAGATGCTGCACGTGATGCTCGTGTCATGGAGTGCAGTGCTAATAACGGTTCTGCCACTGTTACTAACAGTGATGAGGTACGTAAGGTTCAGGGAGGACACCGTGATCAAAGAAGATATCATGGCAAACCTAACAGTAAATTTAGCCGAGAACCACGTCACAACTGGGGTCAAGGAACAAGGCTCAAGCAGTCACAACGACCCACATCAGAGGGTGTCAACAATAAATGTTACAATTGTGGAGGAGACTACCCACACCAAGATAATGTTTGTCCTGCTCAAGGTAAGAAGTGCTATGAGTGTGGAAAACTAGGTCATTTTGGTGCTATGTGTCGTTCCGCACTAAAGAAACCACAGTCAATGAATAAAAGCACTGTACGAGGATCAGGTCATAGGGGTCGAGGTGGTAAACACAATATTGCACCTCATATCCAGAATGTTAATAATATGCAAGACAACATTTCATTACAACCAGTCTCAAATGACAGTGAATGTGATTATACTTATGGAGTACAAGCAATCACAGAATGGAATGATCTTCCAAACAACCCAGAGACATGTGTATACATTGCTGGTATTTGTCTCAAAGTTCTCATTGACACTGGATCAAACATTGACACCATGGCTGAGTGCCACTATGAAAAATTTAGAAAACAGTTCCCAAAGCTAGAAAAATACAATGGTAAAGCCACTGCCTATGCTTCGAAGTTAGCCCTGCCAGTGATTGGAACTTTCACTGCAGAGATTAAGTCAAAGAATGCAATGCTCATTACTACATTCCATGTTGTTAGGAATGCAAAGGAGTCTTTACTCAGTTACAAGACTTCAACCAAATTGGGGCTACTTCAGCTTTCTAATGCTGTAGCAGTGGAATCTGCAAACAATGTTGATGGTATTGTTGCTGAATTTTTGGATCGATTTAAATCCATAGGTTGTTATACTGATAGCAAAGTACATCTGCATATCAACCCAGATGTAATTCCAGTTGCCCAACCACATCGCCGACAACCATTCCATACTCGCAAGAAAGTCAATGCCGAACTGGATAGGCTGATGGAACTAGATATCATTGAACCAGTAACAGGCCCAACACCATGGGTAAGCCCAATTGTCACTCCACCAAAGCCGAAGAATCCAGATGAGATACGCATTTGTGTGGACATGCGTGTTCCCAACAAGGCAATAATGCGTGAACGCCATCCTACACCGACTGTAGATGATATGATCTACCGCTTGAATGGTGCAACTGTATTCAGCAAGTTAGATTTAAACAAGGGCTATCATCAGCTTGAACTTGATGAGGAGAGTAGATTCATCACAACGTTTACGACACATCGAGGTCTGTATAGGTACAAGCGCCTGAGTTTTGGTATCAACAGTGCTGCCGAGGTATTCCAGCACACCATCAGCCAGGTATTGCAAGATATACCTAATGCTGACAACATGTCTGATGACATCATTGTTTATGGCCGTACCCAAGCTGAACACGACAAAGCTCTTCGTGCAACATTGCAACGCTTACGAGAAAAGAATTTGACGCTAAGCCGAGCAAAGTGTGAGTTCAATCAACATAAAATTGAATTCTTTGGACATGTACTTAGTGACAAAGGTCTGTCTCCAGATCCTAAGAAAGTTGCAGATATCAAGAATGCTGCACCTCCTTCAACGTCCACTGAAGTACATAGTTTTCTGGGAATGGCAAACTACTGTTCTCGCTTCATTCCAGATTTTGCTACCATTACGAAGCCTCTACGTGAGCTCCTGAAGAAAAATGCATCATGGTACTGGAGCGATATCGAGCAAAATGCATTTGATGCTGTGAAAGATGCACTAGTAGAGAATGCGACTGCTGCATACTTTGATCCATCAATGGACACTGAGTTAACGGTGGATGCTAGTCCTGTTGGTTTAGGTGCTGTGTTAGCCCAACACAAACCTGGTCAACCAGATTCCAGAGTAGTAATTGCCTACGCCAGCCGTTCTCTCACAGATGTTGAGCAACGATACAGTCAGACAGAGAAGGAAGCTCCAAGGTCTTGTTAGGACCAAACAGCTGCTACGAGAAAAGGTGTGGTTTCCTGGCATTGATCGTCAAGCAAAGGATATGCATGATGCCTGTGTCCCTTGCCAAGCTGCAGTGGATACTTCAAGACCAACACCTCTACAACCTTCACCACTACCTGCTGCACCATGGACGGAAGTATCGATGGACTTCTGCGGACCACTACCAACTGGAGAGTACTTGATGGTAGTCATTGATGATCACTCACGTTATCCAGAAGTAGAAATCATCAATTCCACATCTGCAAAGGCCGTCATCCCGAAACTTGACAAGATCTTTTCAAACTTTGGCATTCCTGAAGTTGTCAAGACAGACAATGGACCGCCATTCAATGGACAAGACTTCGTCAACTTTTCTGAGCATATTGGATTCAAACACCGCCGTGTGATGCCACTACATCCTCAAGCAAATGGAGAAGTTGAGAGATTCATGCAACCTCTCATGAAAGCGGTACGCTGTGCTCATGCCGAAGGACGATCCTGGAAACAAGCTATGTATGCTTTTCTCAGGAACTACCGTGCAACACCGCATGGAACACTGGGCAAGTCACCTGGTGAACTTTTATTTGGACGTCCTATGAGAATCGCACTACCCGTCATGCCAGCCGAGGTAACGGATAAACGTCTCGCTCAGAAGGATGCACTGGCCAAGGGCAAAATGAAAATTGCTCATGATCAACGTGCAAAGGAACAGTTCATAAAGGTTGGTGACACTGTTCTCGTTAAAAAGAAAAAAGACGGAAAGTTAGATATGCCGTATGATACAAAACCATATAAAGTGATTAGTGTAAAAGGAACTATGGTAACAGCTAGTAATAGAGATCATAGTATAACACGTAATATGGCTTATTTCAAAGTGATTCCAACTAGTGTAGAAAATGATGAAGTGCAAAGTCGTGCAAAAGAAAAAGAAAAAAATAGTTATAACCCGACAAACAATTCATCAAGGGATGTTATTGCATTTAAGGACTCTCGTCCTAAACGTCATGTTAAACGCCCTACACGATTTGATGATTAATTGTGTTCCTATGTAATGAAAAGTATTTACTTATTGTGCTAAACTAAATTTAATATTGTTTGAATAATGCAGATATCTCATTCAATATTTTGTAACTTTGTAGTACAGTTTCTTTCATGTTTGTTTAACATTGCATATGTATTTTTAACATTGAAATCCTTTGTGGAAAAGATTAAGTTGTTTAAATTCTTTGTGTGCTTAATTAATGTTAAATGTATGCAGTATCTCTTGATATGGTAATAACTTACTTTGTGTCAATACCTTTGCTTTGTGCTACAAGCATGGTAGACATCCTGTATTCATTCTTTTTAAAGAAAAGGAGGGATGTCATGTTCACAGAAAATGGTACCATCCGTTTTCTATGTGCGGCGGCTGAGACGCCAGAGAGGGAGGTAAACAGGAGAGCATACAGGACGCCCGCCAAGCTTGGTAGCTACTAGTCATGTAATCATATTAAGTATTAAAGTCAGTAACCAAGTCATGACTTTACATCAACCCTACAACCAAGACTTCCTCAGTAACACACAAACACCACAGATCTCTTTCTTGATCAGAATTCTTTATAGATCTCTGTGGCTCGATCATAGAAACTGAGTAAATTCGTTACACTGGACCTTCCAGATCGAATACCATGCTGACAGTCTGATATATCATTCCGTACGTCTGCATCTGAAATTGAGCAATACCGGATTTATTATTTGGTTTTATAAATTTTATACTTATAATCTTAACTTATTTCAGAGACCACGAGTAATCTGGGCTTCGAACTCAACAGAAAAGCCTTCCGTAGACCTGCTTCTTTGCCACATAATAGACAAAATTTAGTAAGTATTGATTTATTATGTGTTTGTTTATTTATTTATTTTTTCTTTATATACAAGAAGGTACATTGGGGGAGAGAACAGTGACTTGAAGTTATACATTCTTGTAAAGCAACTAGCACTCATAGCGTTTCGGGCAGATCTAAGTATAGACCAAGGAACTTACCATCTTTTTTATTTCTGATGTTAACATTGTGTAACTGTAGATGAATTGCATTTGTTGATTTGCTCCCAAGTAAGATGTTGTAGGTCCTTTCTATGTTTAGTGTGAGTTTGTTGGTTGACATTAATAAGTGGATTTTTTTTTAATTTATTGTTTACATCATTATTTAATATGAGTGGGTTGGAGTCTGAGTAGATGAGGTTAGTGTCATCATTATCTCATATCTCAGTGATTTTGTCGTAATGGTCAAGTAGCTGTACTGTACAAGTAGAGGACATGAGAAATAGCTGTAAGAGGTATTTCAATATCTTCCTGCTCTAAATCCATGTTGGCCTGGATTGTGGAGGTCATTGGTCTCTATAAAACTAGTAACCTGACTCCTGATCACTCTCAAATAATTTTATTATGTGGGATGTTAGTGCAACTGGTCTATAATTCTTTGCCAATGCTTGTGTTGTGTTGTTTTGGTAGTGATGTGCAATGTGTTGTTTTGGTAGTGATTCGTCCAGTTCTGGTAGTAATGCGGTTGTTGTGTGGTGTAGTACTTGTGTGCTTGTTAATGACTTGTATTCCAGTCTTGTGGGTATCTCCTTTCCCCTACGGGCCAACTGCTTTGTTCTTACCTAGCATTTTGCTTTGTTTGGGTATGAATGTTTGTGTGCCGTATATTTTGCAAAATTTGCCATATATCTCATTATTTACTCCTCTGCCTAGCAACAAGTCTGTCTAATTATACTCATTAACTGTTTTTCAAAGTTCCCCATAGTGTCCTTTATTGAAATAGAGTTCATGAACCGTTTCAATGTTCTTATTTTCTTCTAGATTATATCTTAAAGTATATTTAAATGTTATTGTTATTATTGTTATTAAATGTTATTGTGACATTGCATTGCAATTGAGCTATGTTGTTTACCATACCGTTCATTTCGTGAGTATAAGTATAGATGCCACACTTGTGACAGGTAAAACCATGCCTTTTTTGAAAAACAGCACCGTCTGTTGCACGTAAGAGCAACCCACACTATATTATGTTGCGATATTATTTCAATATTTCCGATTGCATTGATAATTTGAATTTTCATAGATTTCAATTTATTTTCATTTCGATTTAATAATTTTGTGTGACATTGCATTGAAATTGAGCTGTGTTGTTTACCATACTGTTCATTTCGTATGTATAGTTTATTTTTTTATTTTTTTCATTTCATTTTTTTAGCTGTTTTTATTTTTCAGTGATGGGAATATCAGATCATTTGATGTTCCCAATTTTCTGATGGAAGCATCAGACCATTATAGAATGCATCGGATGAGGTAGTTTGGAATTGTGGGGAGGACGAGAGGGGGGGATGGTGGGGAAGACGAGGGGACAGAGGAGAGGGTAATGGTGGGGAGGACGAGGGGACTGGGGAGTTGGGGATGGTGGGGACAGGGGAATGCTGGGGAGGACAAAGGGACAGGTGAATGGGAGATGGTGGGGGAGGAAGAAGGGACAGGGGAGGGGAAAATGGTAAGGAGGACGATGGGACAGGGAAGTGGGAATAGTGGGGAGGATGTGGGGACGGGGAAGTGGGAAGGACTAGAGGACTGTGGAATGGGGAATGGCAAAGTGAATTATAATTATATATATTAATTAATTCTTATAAATTTCCAGAAGCCTGTATCAATACCCACACTAATGCAACTGAAAGAGATGTTGAGACAAGTATTGCTGATATGTTGAAGAACGCCCCAAACAAACTCGGTGGAAACAGATACAAGGTAAAGTTTGCCAATTTGCTGTAGTCTAATTCAATTTCTTTTTAGTAATCTTTGAGAACATTTATGCTATGAATAAGATAAAATAATGTAACTGATTTTGACTAAATATGTAGATATATTTAATTTTCTGAGCACTAATAATGAAAGAAAACCAAAATAAGAGGTGGCTACTATCTCTAATAATGGGCTGGAATAATGCAGGATATAATAATATATATATATAAATATATATATATATATATATATATATATATATATATATATATATATATATATATATATATATATATATATATGCAAACAAGCCTGAATGGTCCCCAGGACTATATGCGAATGAAAACTCACACCCCAGAAGTGACTCGAACCCATACTCCCAGAAGCAACGCAACTGGTAACTACGGGGCGCCTTAATCCGCTTGACCATCACGGCCGTCAAAAGGAAGTGATAGCCGAGGCTATTTGAGCCACTTCCCCGACGGCAACTCGGATGGTAATCTTGGGCATAGCATTTCACCAAATCACCTCATTCTTTGGGGCACACGTGAGGAACACAAATGCAAACAAGCCTGAATGGTCCCCAGGACTATATGCGAATGAAAACTCACACCCCAGAAGTGACTCGAACCCATACTCCCAGAAGCAACGCAACTGGTAACTACGGGGCGCCTTAATCCGCTTGACCATCATGGCCGTCAAAAGGAAGTGATAGCCGAGGCTATTTGAGCCACTTCCCCGACGGCAACTCGGATGGTAATCTTGGGCATAGCATTTCACCAAATCACCTCATTCTTTGGGGCACACGTGAGGAACACAAATGCAAACAAGCCTGAATGGTCCCCAGGACTATATGCGAATGAAAACTCACACCCCAGAAGTGACTCGAACCCATACTCCCAGAAGCAACGCAACTGGTAACTACGGGGCGCCTTAATCCGCTTGACCATCACGGCCGTCAAAAGGAAGTGATAGCCGAGGCTATTTGAGCCACTTCCCCGACGGCAACTCGGATGGTAATCTTGGGCATAGCATTTCACCAAATCACCTCATTCTTTGGGGCACACGTGAGGAACACAAATGCAAACAAGCCTGAATGGTCCCCAGGACTATATGCGAATGAAAACTCACACCCCAGAAGTGACTCGAACCCATACTCCCAGAAGCAACGCAACTGGTAACTACGGGGCGCCTTAATCCGCTTGACCATCACGGCCGTCAAAAGGAAGTGATAGCCGAGGCTATTTGAGCCACTTCCCCGACGGCAACTCGGATGGTAATCTTGGGCATAGCATTTCACCAAATCACCTCATTCTTTGGGGCACACGTGAGGAACACAAATGCAAACAAGCCTGAATGGTCCCCAGGACTATATGCGAATGAAAACTCACACCCCAGAAGTGACTCGAACCCATACTCCCAGAAGCAACGCAACTGGTAACTACGGGGCGCCTTAATCCGCTTGACCATCACGGCCGTCAAAAGGAAGTGATAGCCGAGGCTATTTGAGCCACTTCCCCGACGGCAACTCGGATGGTAATCTTGGGCATAGCATTTCACCAAATCACCTCATTCTTTGGGGCACACGTGAGGAACACAAATGCAAACAAGCCTGAATGGTCCCCAGGACTATATGGGAATGAAAACTCACACCCCAGAAGTGACTCGAACCCATACTCCCAGAAGCAACGCAAC
>NW_027189766.1:0-15000 GCF_040958095.1 Procambarus clarkii | reverse complement strand
ATTTATATATATATATATATATATATATATATATTATTTATATATATATATATATTATATATATATATATATATATATATATTATATATATATATTATTTATATATATATATTTTTTATATATATATATTATTTATATATAAATATATTATTTATATATATATATATTATTTATATATAAACATATTATTTATATATATATATACCCCCTCCCCGCTCAGCTCGTTGTCGCCGTGTGGGGGCTTCGTGGGCGGCTGCCGGAGTGTGATGCTCCTTAGGACAGTCCTCTGTCCTTTTCTAGCCTTGTGCTCCTGCTGCCGTCCTCTCCAATTCTGCTGGGCACCTTTTCCTTTTCCGTCTGTTTCGTTTTTCTCCCCCCTCTTCTCCTATCTGCTTGCCGTTTCCTGCCGACCTTTTGCTCGTTCTGGTTCTTCCATGGACTTCTTCTATTTTGACGCCCGGGTGCTTGAGAAGGCATACTCATGCACCCGTAGAACTGCAGTACCCGACGTCGAGAGCGAGGGGAACCTTTTATTGTCAATCCCCACTTCGTCACTGAACCCGATCTCGACGGACTGTCGGTTTCTTAAGGTGGCGTTTGTGGGGCGTATACTCACGACGCACCCCTTGGAGGCCCCGACAAGATCGGCGATAGCTTCTTGTTGGGTGTCCTGCCTCTAATTGTGGCTCCATGGTGGGTGTGGGGGCACATTCGTGAGTGAATTCTTCTTTTCGTCAAGATGATAACCCCTGTTTCGGCTGCTTCTGGCTTACCTTCTCAGGCTCGTGGGGTGGGCGACCAAGCCCCCGAGTCGGTCCGTATTGGAAGACCGGGCTCTGTAGCCTCCGCTGCATTGGGCCCCGACCTTGCTCCTCCTTTGGCCTCTCTGACTCCTTCCCCTGGCTCCCCTCCCTCCTCTGTGGTAGGGTCGAGCCCCAAGCCCCCAGTGGTGACTACCTCGTCCCCTGGCGCGGCTCCTTCTCTAGTTGTAACTACTGCGCCTTTTAACCCCTCTCTCTCTGGGGGTTCTCACCGCCGTCCTCGTCACGGCCGCCCTCGCTCGATTCCTTCCAGTTCTGCTACCTATCAAGCCTTGTTTGGTCCCGCTTCGTGGGCCAAATATTTTGATCTCCTCCCTCTTGATTCTGCGCCTCCTGACGATTTCTCCCTTCATCGACATCTCATTGATTCCGTGGATGCCTCCATTACTTTCAACCCCACTCGTCTCAGTACACGTGTCGTTGCTGCTCCTTCTCAGGATGCTGCTTCCCGCTTGGCTGCCTTATCCTGCCTTGGCGAGACCCCCGTTCAGGTCTCGAAGAACGCTCAGTTGAATGCCAGTGTTGGCACTATTTTGCTCCCGCCCCATGTTGCAACCGGTGTTCGGGACCTGCGCGACTGCCACGACGATATTCGACATATCCTCGCTGCCCAGGGCCATTCTATTCTCCAGGTGGACACGTTTACTCGTCCCCCTCGTGGTAGTCGCCGTCAACCCCTCCGGGTTGTGAAGATTACCTTTGATGGTAGAACCCTTCCACCCTCTGTCCTTCTTGCTGGTGCCAGGTGCTCTGTCCAGGAGTACATTCCTTCTCCTCGGCTCTGCAACAAGTACTGGAGGTTTGGGCATGGTGCCCTCCGCTGCTCCGGGACTGTCTCTCTCTGTCCTTTGTGTGGTGGCGAAGGTCACTCTAAGTCGGAGTGCACTTCTCCCCAGGCTCGTTGCCTCAACTGCGGTGAGGCCCATCCTACCTTCTCCCGTGCGTGTGTCCATTACAAGCTTGAGGCAGCCGTCCTCAACCTGAAGCACTGGGAGCATTTATCTTTTCCTGAGGCGAGGCGCCAGGTTCGCCGGCTCCCGCCTTATGCTAATATCTCTCATGCTCGCGTGTTGCGCTCTTCCTCTCCTCGTCCTTCCCGCCTTCCTCAGACTCACAACCGTTTCCGGGCCTTGGACCCTGATGCGCCCACTGCCCCCTCCTCTGTTCCTTTGGGTTCTCTCCCGAAGGATCCTCCTCCTGGTCCTCTGTCTGGGGTTCCCCTTCCTTCTACCCGGTCTGTCGTGTCTTCTGTGTCTTCTTCCTCGTCCCCCTCCGATCCTCCTTCCCATCCTCTTCCTCCATCTATCGGCTCTCCCCACCGCCTGTCGGTGCGGGCGGATGTCCATCGCTCTCCTAACGGCCGTCGTGTGTGCTCTCGTTCGGCTTCTCCTGTTGAGACACTGGAATCCGTTGCCCGGTACGTAGTTGCTGGGACACCGGTCTCTTTAAGTCAGAAGCGTAAGCCTGGCTCCTCTCCTTCCTCTTCCCCGGCGGGTAAGAAGGCTTCGCTTTCTTCCTCAGCTCCTCCTTCTGGCTCTGTTGCTCCTTCCCCTCCCGTTTCAGTGCTTGCGCCCCCTGTTCCTGCTATGGAGGTTTCTTTGGCCCCTGCTTCCCTTTCGGTTGCTGCTCTTGCTGGGGTGCGCTCCCCTCTTTCTACTCCCCCTCCTCCTGCTGCTGTCCTTGACTGCTCCTCTCCGTTGTCTCCTCCTCTTCCTCCTCCTCCTCCTCCTCCGGACCCTGCCCGCCCACCTCTGATCTGTTCTCCCGTTTCCTTCCTTCCGTCTTTGCTCAGTTTACCCATGCCCCCTAACCCTGACTTTGCTGACCCTGATCCCGACCCTGATATTCTTTAACGTGCTCTGTTGCTCTTTCGCCTTTGTTTCTTCCTTGTTCTCTGTTTTTGTCCTTTCTCTTCTCGTCGTTGTCCATTCTTCAATGGAACGTTCGAGGTTATTACGCCAATTTCCTCGAACTCCAACTTCTGATTTCGCGGTTTTCGCCCCTTTGTGTCTGTCTCCAGGAGCCAATGCTTGGTGCTCGTCCTGGTCGTTTTCGTGGCTATTCCTTTCTCTCCCCCCCCCCAGCCATTGCTGGGGCTTCTAATTCTTCTGCTCTCTTGATTCGGACTGATGTTCCCTTTGTTCCTTTACTTTTTCCTTCGCCTCTCCATTGTTCTGCTGCTCGTATCTTTGTGGGGAAATGGTACACAGTTTGTTCCATTTATCTCCCCCCGAGTGTCCCACTCTCTCTTCCTGATTTGAAACACCTCCTGGACTCCTTGCCGGAGCCTGTGCTCCTGCTGGGTGACTTCAATTGTCGTCATTCTCTTTGGGGTGACGTTCTGACGAATACCCGGGGTCGCCTCCTTGAGCCGTTTCTCCTCTCTTCTTCCCTGTCTCTTCTGAATTCTGGTGAGCCCACTCATTTGGACTCTCGGACTCGCACCCTTTCTTGTCTTGATCTTTCTCTCTGCTCTTCTTCTCTTTACTTAGATTTCACGTGGCAGGTTCTTGATGACCTCCATGGAAGTGATCATTTCCCCATCCTTGTTTCCTTTTTCTCTTTTCGCCCTTCCCTCTCTTTCCCTAGGTGGCAGTTTGCTAAGGCAGACTGGACCCTATTTACCCTCAGTGCTGCTCTCCCTGACCTCTCCCTTCTGCCTCTCTCTCACGCTCTCCTCCTTTTTCATGACACTGTCTTCAACGCTGCCCTCCGCTCTATTCCTCGCTCTTCCTCTCGGGGTCCACGGAAGTGCGTTCCCTGGTGGAATGCGGACTGTGCTCGGGCTGTCCGCTGTAAGCGTGCAGCCTGGAAGAGGCACCGCCGTAGGCAGACGACCGATTCTTTTCTTTTCTTTCGGAAAGCGAGTGCGGTGGCCCGTAGGGCCATCCGTACGGCTAAACGTAAATGTTGGGCATCTTATGTCTCAACAATTACGTCTGAGACCCCTCTGGCCCAGATCTGGAAGCGTATCCGCAAGATAGCGGGTAAGTTCGTTCCCGATGTTTCACCGGTCCTTCACCTCCATAATACTCTTGTGGCGGACCCGTTGCAGGTCGCTTCCGAACTGGGTTCCCACTTTTCTTCTGTTAGCTCTGGTCTTCATCTTCCCCAATCTTTCCTTCTTCGTAAACCTGTCCTTGAGTCTCGTCCTTTAGATTTCTGCACTCATCTTCAGCTTCCCTATAATGATCCCTTCTCTCTCTCTGAACTTCGTTCTGCCCTGGCCCTCTGCGGTTCTACGGCGGCGGGCTCCGATGGTATTCATTATGAGATGCTTCGTCATCTCCCTCCGAGCACGTCTCAGTATTTACTGAGTCTGTATAATCGGATCTGGGAGTCGTCGTCAGTCCCTGAGGACTGGCTCGATGCCGTTGTCCTCCCTGTTCGCAAACCGGGGTCTCTGGGTACTTCCCCTAAGGACTTTCGCCCTATTGCTCTCACAAGTTGTGTCTGCAAACTCTTTGAACGTATGGTTAACGTTCGTCTGATGTGGTTCCTGGAACACCATCACCTCCTCTCCCCTTCTCAATTTGGTTTCCGTAAGTGCCGCAGCACAACAGATGTCCTGGTGAACTTGGAGGTCTATATTCGTACTGCTTTTGCTGCGAAGACCTCCGTTGTTGCCGTCCTTTTTGACCTAGAAAAGGCTTACGACATCACTTGGCGTTATCATATCCTATCTCAACTTCATTCTTTTGGCCTTCGTGGTCATCTCCCTCTCTTTCTCCGCAGCTTCCTCTCTCGTCGTTCCTTTCGGGTGCGCCTTGGTACCGCTCTCTCTCCCTCTTTTCAGCAATACGAAGGTGTGCCCCAGGGTAGTGTTCTGAGCACTACTCTTTTTCTTGTTGCCCTCAATGGTCTTCTTTCCTCTCTTCCTTCTGGTGTCTTCTCCACTCTCTATGTCGATGATCTAACCCTTTGTTGTCAGGGTGATGATTCGCCTCTCCTTCAACGCCGGCTTCAACTTGCAATTGATGCCGTGTCGTCTTGGGCCACAGGTCATGGCTTCAAGTTCTCTACTTCTAAGACTTGTGCCATGACTTTTACGCGGAAACGGGTTGTTCTTCGTCCCTCTTTGTCACTTTATGGTCATCCCCTTGAATACAAGGATTCCGCGAAGCTTTTGGGGTTATTCCTTGACGCTCGTTTGTCTTGGTCTCCCCATATCTCTTACCTCCATGTTGAGTGCTCTAAGGCCCTTACCCTCCTTCGAGTCTTGTCCCATACTTCTTGGGGGGCAGATAGGCGCACTCTCCTTGCTTTACATTCCTCTCTCGTCCTGTCTAAGCTCGATTATGGTTGCCCTGCTTACTCGTCTGCTTCTCCTTCTACTCTTCGCCGTCTTGATGCTTTGCACCATACTGGGTTGCGCCTCAGTTCTGGTGCCTTTCGTTCGACTCCCATCCTTAGCTTATATGTTGACACTGGCTTCCTGTCTCTCCAGGACCGCCGTGATCGCTACTGTCTTCGCTATCTTGCGCGGTCCTTGCAACATCCTTCCTCTCGCCTCTGTCGTGCTTTAACTTTTACCCCTCCTGCGGTTCCTGTTCCTCTTCACCACCTCCCTCTTTCTGTCCGGTTATCTCGCCTACAGGATTCTCTCTCCATTCGTATTTCTGATGTTTCTCCTCGTGTTGTTCCTTCTTTGCCCCCGTGGAGGGTCCCTCTTCCGCGGTTTTGTACTTCCTTGACCCGTATCACTAAAGCTTTTACCCCTCCTACGGTTCTAAAACGCCTTTTCCTCGAGCACTTTTCTTCTCACTCCCGCTCCGTTTCTGTCTTCACCGATGGGTCTAAGTCAGCGGACGGTGTTGGCTACTCTGTTGTTTTTCCTGATCGCACTTATATGTGTTGCTTGCCTCCGGAGACTAGCATCTTTACAGCGGAACTTTATGCTATTCTCTATGCTCTTCGTCTCCTGCTTTCTTGTTGTCAGTCTTCCTTTGTGGTTGTTGTTGACTCTCGTAGTGCCCTCATGGCTCTTGGGTCCTTTAATCCGGTTCATCCAGTAGTTGTCGAGATCCAGCATTGGCTGTTTCTCGTTCACAGTAAATTTAAGTCGGTTGAGTTTTGTTGGGTTCCCAGCCATATTGGTGTGTCTTTAAATGAGCGTGCGGATGCTGCCGCTAAGGAAGCTGTCCGCTCTTGTCCCATCTCTCGTAAAGGCATTCCGTATTCCGACTTTTACCCGGTTATCCATTCCTCAGTCCTTACCCGTTGGCAGGCTTCTTGGTTGTCTGTTACTGGTAACAAGCTACGTACTCTTAAATGTTGTGTTTCCTCGTGGCCGTCCTCCTTCCACCGTAACCGGCGGTGGGAAACAGCTCTGGCGAGGTTGCGTATTGGCCATACTCGCTTAACCCATGGTCACTTGATGGAGCGCCGCCCTGCTCCTTATTGTCCTAGTTGCATTGTCCCTCTTACGGTCGTGCATGTCCTTCTTGAATGTCCTGACTTCCAGGACGAGCGTGTGTCTTGCTTTCCGACCGCCCCTCGCGGTCACCTGTCCCTCGATAGAATTCTTGGTGACTCGGATACTTTTGATATCGTTCGCCTTATGCGTTTTTGTTCTCGTATTGGCATCCTTGGTGATATTTAGCGCCCTCTGATTATTTTGCGTATTTGATGGTGCTACATAGCCTTCCCGGTTTGGTGCATTCTTTTGATAATTACTTACTTACTTATATATATATATATATTATTTATATATAAATATATTATTTATATATAAATATATTATTTATATATAAATAAATTATATATATATATATATTATTTATATATAAATATATTATTTATATATAAATTTATTATTTATATATTAATATATTATTTATATATAAATATATTATTTATATATAAATTTATTATTTATATATATATATATATTATTTATATATAAATATATTATTTATATAATATTATTTATATATATATATATTATTTATATATAAATATATTATTATATATAAATATATTATTTATATATAAATATATTATTTATATATATATATATATATTATTTATATATAAATATATTATTTATATATAAATATATTATTTATATATAAATATATTATTTATATAAAAATACATTATTTATATATAAATAATATATTATTTATATATAAATATATTATTTATATATAAATAATATATTATTTATATATAAATATATTTATATATAAATATATATATTATTTATATATAAATATATATATTATTTATATATAAATATATATATTATTTGTATATAAATATATATATTATTTGTATATAAATATATATATTATTTGTATATAAATATATATATTATTTGTATATAAACATATATTATTTGTATATAAATATATATATTATTTGTATATAAACATATATTATTTGTATATAAATATATATATTATTTGTATAAAACATATATTATTTGTATATAAATATATATATTATTTGTATATAAACATATATTATTTGTATATAAATATATATATTATTTGTATATAAACATATATTATTTGTATATAAATATATATATTATTTGTATATAAACATATATATTATTTGTATATAAACATATATATTATTTGTATATAAACACATATATTATTTGTATATAAACATATATATTATTTGTATATAAATATATTATTTGTATATAAACATATATATTATTTGTATATAAATATATTATTTGTATATAAACATATATATTATTTGTATATAAATATATTATTTGTATATAAATATATATATATATATTGTATATAAACATATATATTATTTGTATATAAACATATATATATTATTTGTATATAAACATATATATTATTTGTATATAAACATATATATATTATTTGTATATAAACATATATATTATTTGTATATAAACATATATATATTATTTGTATATAAACATATATATTATTTGTATATAAACATATATATATTATTTGTATATAAACATATATATTATTTGTATATAAACATATATATATTATTTGTATATAAACATATATATTATTTGTATATAAATATATATATATATTATTTGTATATAAACATATATATTATTTGTATATAAATATATATATATTATTTGTATATAAACATATATATTATTTGTATATAAATATATATATATATATTATTTGTATATAAACAAATATATTATTTGTATATAAATATATATATATATTATTTGTATATAAACATATATATTATTTGTATATAAATATATATATATATTATTTGTATATAAACATATATATTATTTGTATATAAATATATATATATATTATTTGTATATAAACATATATATTATTTGTATATAAATATATATATATATATATATATTATTTGTATATAAACATATATATTATTTGTATATAAACATATATATTATTTGTATATAAATATATATATATATTACTTGTATATAAATATATATATATATTATTTGTATATAAACATATATATTATTTGTATATAAATATATATATATATATTATTTGTATATAAACATATATATTATTTGTATATAAATATATATATATATATTATTTGTATATAAACATATATATTATTTGTATATAAATATATATATATATTATTTGTATATAAACATATATATTATTTGTATATAAATATATATATATATATATTATTTGTATATAAATATATATATATTATTTGTATATAAACATATATATTATTTGTATATAAATATATATATATATTATTTGTATATAAACATATATATTATTTGTATATAAATATATATATATATTATTTGTATATAAACATATATATTATTTGTATATAAATATATATATATATTATTTGTATATAAACATACATATTATTTGTATATAAATATATATATATTATTTGTATATAAACATATATATTATTTGTATATAAATATATATATATATTATTTGTATATAAACATACATATTATTTGTATATAAATATATATATATATTATTTGTATATAAACATATATATTATTTGTATATAAATATATATATATATATTATTTGTATATAAACATATATATTATTTGTATATAAATATATATATATATTATTTGTATATAAACATATATATTATTTGTATATAAATATATATATATATATTATTTGTATATAAACATATATATTATTTGTATATAAATATATATATATATTATTTGTATATAAACATATATATTATTTGTATATAAATATATATATATATATTATTTGTATATAAACATATATATTATTTGTATATAAATATATATATATATTATTTGTATATAAACATATATATTATTTGTATATAAATATATATATATATTATTTGTATATATGTTTATATACAAATAATATATATATATATTTATATACAAATAATATATATGTTTATATACAAATAATATATATATATATTTATATACAAATAATATATATGTTTATATACAAATAATATATATATATTATATATATATATTATTTGTATATAAACATATATATTATTTGTATATAAATATATATATATATATTATTTGTATATAAACATATATATTATTTGTATATAAACATATATATTATTTGTATATAAACATATATATTATTTGTATATAAATATATATATATATATTATTTGTATATAAACATATATATTATTTGTATATAAATATTATATATATATACAAATATTATATATATATATATTATTTATATATAAACATATATATTATTTATATATAAATATATATATTATTTATATATAAATACATATATTATTTGTATATAAATATATATATTATTTGTATATAAATACATATATTATTTGTATATAAATATATATATTATTTGTATAAAATATATATATTATTTGTATATAAATATATATATTATTTGTATATAAACATATATTATTTGTATATAAATATATATATTATTTGTATATAAACATATATTATTTGTATATAAATATATATATTATTTGTATATAAACATATATTATTTGTATATAAATATATATATTATTTGTATATAAACATATATTATTTGTATATAAATATATATATTATTTGTATATAAACATATATTATTTGTATATAAATATATATATTATTTGTATATAAACATATTTATTATTTGTATATAAATATATTATTTGTATATAAACATATATATTATTTGTATATAAATATATTATTTGTATATAAACATATATATTATTTGTATATAAATATATTATTTGTATATAAATATATATATATATTATTTGTATATAAACATATATATATTATTTGTATATAAACATATATATTATTTGTATATAAACATATATATATTATTTGTATATAAACATATATATTATTTGTATATAAACATATATATATTATTTGTATATAAACATATATATTATTTGTATATAAACATATATATATTATTTGTATATAAACATATATATTATTTGTATATAAACATATATATATTATTTGTATATAAACATATATATTATTTGTATATAAATATATATATATATTATTTGTATATAAACATATATATTATTTGTATATAAATATATATATATAATATTTGTATGTAAACATATATATTATTTGTATATAAATATATATATATATATTATTTGTATATAAACATATATATTATTTGTATATAAATATATATATATATTATTTGTATATAAACATATATATTATTTGTATATAAATATATATATATATTATTTGTATATAAACGTATATATTATTTGTATATAAATATATATATATATTATTTGTATATAAACATATATATTATTTGTATATAAATATATATATATATTATTTGTATATAAACATATATATTATTTGTATATAAATATATATATATATTATTTGTATATAAACATATATATTATTTGTATATAAATATATATATATATTATTTATAATAATATATATAAATGCCCACTTGGGGACTGTAAGCTCCAAAAAACCCAGTATATAGGCAAGACAACAACATCTCTTTCTAGGCGTTTAACGATGCATAAGCAACAGGGCTCCATTAAGGAACATATAATCTCTTCCCATAACCAAACCATCGCCAGAGAAATCCTAGTAAACAACACAGAAATCATCGATAGATACAGCGATAGCAGGCGGCTTGACGTTTGCGAGGCACTACACATCAAGAAGTCAACACCAGCAATCAACAGCCAATTATTGCACAACTATATTCTACCCACCTCAAGACTCCGCTCCAATATAGAAGCATCAAGAAATATGGACCAATAGGCTTTCTACAAACACTTCTATTCAATACCCATTGTTTCTGTTCTGTCTTGTGTTGATACTTTTAATACCCTATTAATATCCCCTAGTGTTCTGTCTTGTGTTAATGCCACATCACCCTTCCCACCTCACTCAAATGTAGATATAAAATCAGGGAAACGCAAGTTCTAATCAGTTGTGTATTTGTGAAGTCTTTGAAAATGTAATAAGTTTTACGAAACGCGCCCGTGTCGCGTCAGACTAGAAATAAAAATGAATTTTGGAGAAGTGATTTTTGATTTACCTCCAACAGTGAAGCGTAATGTACGAAAGATTGAGAAAATTCGTGTAAGAATTATTAATCTTACTTTTTCGGTCATATTTAATAATATATATATATTATTTGTATATAAACATATATATTATTTGTATATAAATATATATATATATTATTTGTATATAAACATATATATTATTTGTATATAAATATATATATATATTATTTGTATATAAACATATATATTATTTGTATATAAATATATATATCTATTATTTGTATATAAACATATATATTATATGTGTATAAATATATATATATATTATTTGTATATAAACATATATATTATTTGTATATAAATATATATATATATTATTTGTATATAAACATATATATTATTTGTATATAAATATATATATATTATTTGTATATAAACATAATATATTATTTGTATATAAATATATATATATATATTATTTGTATATAAACATATATATTATTTGTATATAAATATATATATATATTATTTGTATATAAACATATATATTATTTGTATATAAATATATATATATATTATTTGTATATAAACATATATATTATTTGTATAAAATATATATATATATTATTTGTATATAAACATATATATTATTTGTATATAAATATATATATATATTATTTGTATATAAACATATATATTATTTGTATATAAACATATATATTATTTGTATATAAATATATATATATATATATTATTTGTATATAAACATATATATTATTTGTATATAAATATATATATATATTATTTGTATATAAACATATATTATTTGTATATAAATATATATATATATTATTATTTGTATATAAATCATATATATTATTTGTATATAAATATATATATATATTATTTGTATATAAACATATATATTATTTGTATATAAATATATATATATATTATTTGTATATAAACATATATATTATTTGTATATAAATATATATATATATATATTATTTGTATATAAACATATATATTATTTGTATATAAATATATATATATATTATTTGTATATAAACATATATATTATTTGTATATAAATATATATATATATTATTTGTATATAAACATATATATTATTTGTATATAAATATATATATATCTATTATTTCTATAAAAACATATATATTATTTGTATATAAATATATATATATATTATTTCTATATAAACATATATATTATTTGTATATAAATATATATATATATTATTTGTATATAAACATATATATTATTTGTATATAAATATATATATATATATTATTTCTATATAAACATATATATTATTTGTATATAAATATATATATATATTATTTGTATATAAACATATATATTATTTGTATATAAATATATATATATATTATTTGTATATAAACATATATATTATTTGTATATAAATATATATATATATTATTTGTATATAAACATATATATTATTTGTATATAAATATATATATATATTATTTGTATATAAACATATATATTATTTGTATATAAATATATATATATATTATTTGTATATAAACATATATATTATTTGTATATAAATATATATATATATTATTTGTATATAAACATATATATTATTTGTATATAAATATATATATATATTATTTGTATATAAACATATATATTATTTGTATATAAATATATATATATTATTGTATATAACATATATTATTTGTATATAAATATATATATATATATTATTTGTATATAAACTATATATATTATTTGTATATAAATATATATATATATTATTTGTATATAAACATATATATTATTTGTATATAAATATATATATTATGTGTATATAAACATATATATTATTTGTATATAAATATATATATTATTTGTATATAAACATATATATTATTTGTATATAAATATATATATTATTTGTATATAAATATATATATTATTTGTATATAAATATATATATTATTTGTATATAAATATATATATTATTTGTATATAAATATATATATTATTTGTATATAAATATATATATTATTTGTATATAAACATATATATTATTTGTATATAAATATATATATTATTTGTATATAAACATACATTATTTGTATATAAATATATATATTATTTGTATATAAACATATATTATTTGTATATAAATATATATATTATTTGTATATAAACATATATTATTTGTATATAAATATATATATTATTTGTATATAAACATATATATTATTTGTATATAAATATATTATTTGTATATAAACATATATATTATTTGTATATAAATATATTATTTGTATATAAACATATATATTATTTGTATATAAATATATTATTTGTATATAAACATATATATTATTTGTATATAAATATATTATTTGTATATAAACATATATATTATTTGTATATAAACATATATATATTATTTGTATATAAACATATATATTATTTGTATATAAACATATATATATTATTTGTATATAAACATATATATTATTTGTATATAAACATATATATATTATTTGTATATAAACATATATATATTATTTGTATATAAACATATATATATTATTTGTATATAAACATATATATTGTATATAAACATATATATATTATTTGTATATAAACATATATATTATTTGTATATAAACATATATATATTATTTGTATATAAACATATATATTATTTGTATATAAACATATATATATTATTTGTATATAAACATATATATTATTTGTATATAAACATATATATATATTATTTGTATATAAACATATATATTATTTGTATATAAACATATATATATATTATTTGTATATAAACATATATATTATTTGTATATAAACAAATATATATATATTATTTGTATATAAACATATATATTATTTGTATATAAATATATATATATATTATTTGTATATAAACATATATATTATTTGTATATAAACATATATATTATTTGTATATAAATATATAAATATATATATATTATTTGTATATAAACATATATATTATTTGTATATAAACATATATATATTATTTGTATATAAATATATATATATATATATTATTTGTATATAAACATATATATTATTTGTATATAAATATATATATATATATTATTTGTATATAAACATATATATTATTTGTATATAAATATATATATATATATTATTTGTATATAACATATATATTATTTGTATATAAATATATATATATATATTATTTGTATATAAACATATATATTATTTGTATATAAATATATATATATATATTATTTGTATATAAACATATATATTATTTGTATATAAATATTATATATATATATTATTTGTATATAAACATATATATTATTTGTATATAAATATATATATATATATTATTTGTATATAAACATATATATTATTTGTATATAAACATATATATTATTTGTATATAAATATATATATATATATTATTTGTATATAAACATATATATTATTTGTATATAAATATATATATATATTATTTGTATATAAACATATATATTATTTGTATATAAATATATATATATATATTATTTGTATATAAACATATATATTATTTGTATATAAATATATA